>NC_135868.1:12226777-12526777 GCF_031162955.1 Sander vitreus
TGTTTAATATGTGTGTGTGTGTATGTATATGTGTGTGTATATATATATATATATATATATTAATATGTGTGTGTGTGTGTATATATATATATATATATATATATATATATATATATATATATATATATATATATATATATATATATGTGTAATATGTGTGTGTGTGTATATATATATGCCTGCCTTTTGGTGACAAGTTTATTTTATAATTGTTGATCATCAGTAAAACTGACACCACTAATTTCAAAGTTGAAAGGGCTGTTATGCTGTGTCAGAACTTGAGTTAAGATGAAGCATAAACCTTGGCTGTCTGACTCTTTGCTTCTGCTCGTTTTAGTTGGCATTTGATTTTACTTCTTCAAATCACATGCCGATCTTATATAGCAAACTTGTGAATTTGCCCATCCGCTGTCAAAGCTCTGTCTTAAAAGAACTGTATATGATTTTAGCTTATTTTTTGTACCTTTTAAATCTGCATTGCTTGAATCCTGACATTTTTCATAAGAAATCCCCCTATATTGATGTATAAACGCTGCTTCCAATTGTTGAAATTATCTCCCATTTTAGTTTTTTGTTTGCGAATTGGTAACTCTGGTTATCATGCACACACACACACACACACACACACACACACACCCACCTTCAAATTGACTGAGGTCATGGCGACTGCCTCCTGCTCCTTATTGATGATTAACTCATTGGTTTGTGTCGCAAGAAGCCAATAACTCCATCTTCTTCCTACTTCACACACCAGCAACAAAGGAAGCCAGCATATTTTGAAGACGAGAATAATGAGACAGCAAGTACACAGAATCAACATGTGGTCTATATAAGTGGCAGTGTTTCCCACACATAGACTAATGTGTGGCGGTGCGCCGCACTATCAACACCGGCCTCCGCACTAGGCCTCCACGATTCAGGCAAAATCTGATATCACGATTTTCTGCCACGATTTTTTTCTCACAAAGTGTAATGTTTATTGCACACATGAACCATGACAAAACTAAACAAAAATTGGCAGTACCAAGATTTTTTTGGCACCTATAGCACATTGTGCATCACCACAAGCCTGTAAACATAGAGGCTTTAATGAAGAGAAGGGAGAGCATTGCAGTGCTTGGGAGCGCTTTAAAACCTTTTTTATCTTTTTTGTTTAAAACTCACAGAAGATTGTAGTAGTGTTTGTGATGTAGTCGGCTGGTAAAATTAAATGAGAATCGCAGTCATTAAAAAAAAAAAAAAAAATCACGATTTTATAACTATTAATCGCGCAGGCACATTGTGTTTCGTTATTCTTTCTTTTTTTTTCTTTTTTAAACGCTATTTAAAACAGGTTCCGCTGCATTTCCTTTCCCTGCTCTCCTCCGTCTCTCCGTCACTTGAGTCTTGCTCACACAGCCCCTCCCACCGTGCACCCAGCATCTGTCTCCATAAAGGAGAGAAGATGGCTGGCGAAATTCACAAGTTCACGAAAGGCTGGTATCTATCTCGTGAACACAATCGCACATTAAAAAGTGCTATAAAAATATTTTGGAGTTGGAGTCCCGACCTGACTCTTAGCAAACAAGCGATTGCGCCTGCTTTAGAAAATTAACTAGTCGCAAGTAAAATGCAGTTGGTTTGTCAAGGTCAAAACACTATATGTAGCAGCTGTGAATCAAATAAACGTATTATAAATAATGTTATAATACTGAATGTTTGCTGCTTCAATCCAGATGAGTATTGAAAACTATTTTCTGCGACTGAAAAAGGCACGTGTTGAGGATGAGGACCAGCCTGAACCGGAGGTATCAGTCTGAAACAGAGCTGAACAGTCCGACCAGTGTAATTAGTTATGTTTGTTTATTGTTATGTAATTTGTTTACAATATTTTTAGGCTTCAACCAGTGAAAAACGGGGTCAGAGAGAGAGATAGATTTGTTAGGCATTTAAGTAGGATAGGAGGACAGCATCCAACAGCGTGTTGTTCAAAAATCCCCCCCCCCCCCCCCCCGCGCTACAAATTGCTTTCTAATCTGTGGGAAACACTGAGTGGCATTGTAGACAAAGCGACAAAGTGTCTTTTTCTGGTTTTGCGCAATTCATGGGCTTTTGTTAGCTACAGATTTGTCCGCAGTGCTCATTACAATGTATTATTATTATTATTATTATTATTATTATTATTATTATCAGTATCTCAGGACTCTACTAAATTTAGCACAAAAAGGCAATTTGTGTTTGGTAGATTATTTCTCTGTGGTAACAATGCTTTTTGGCAATAAATCTTATACTGTTAGAAAGCCTGTTTAGTTCCCTTTCAAATGGTGCCCCATTTGTAAGGAACATGCATTTGTGGGATGAGCAGCAGCGCTGAGTATGTGAGTTGTGCCCATGAAAAATTTGCCAAATCATCTCTGCCATTGCCAAACAGGTTATTCTGCCATTGACTCGTTTGGTGTTTGGTGGATTGGATGATTGAAGATTGAAGAAACAAGACATATTGGCAGTTTAACAATTTATTCATTTCACAAACAGGAGCCTCAGTAGCGTGTGGAAGAACCATACACAGCCTGGCACCTCCTCCTCATGCTGGTCACCAGCCTGGTCACACACTGCTGTGGGATGCAAGCAGTCCTGACCTCAACAGTGTTGGTCATCTTACTTTAAAAAAGTAATTAGTTACAGTTACAAATTACTTCTCCCAAAAAGTAATTGAGGTAGTAACTCAGTTACCACATTGTAAAAGTAATTAGTTACTCAGCAAAGTAATTGTAACGTTATTTTTTATGTTCTATAACGCTATTACGCCATTGTACTTAAACGCCGTTACTCCCAACACTGGACCTCAACCCCATTGAACACTTGTGGGATCAGCTTGGGCGTGCTGTTCGTGCCAGAGTGACCAACACAACCACGTTGGCTGACTTGCGACAAATGCTGGTTGAAGCAGTGTGTGACCAGGCTGGTGACCAGCATGAGGAGGAGGTGCCAGGCTGTTGTGGCTGTGTATGGTTCTTCCACACGCTACTGAGGCTCCTGTTTGTGAAATGAATAAATTGTTAAATTGTCAATATGTCTTGTTTCTTCAAACTTCAGTCATCCAATCCACCAAACACCAAATGAGTCAATGGCAGAATAAGCTGTTTGGCATTGGCAGAGAAGATTTGGCAAATTTTTCATGGGCACAACCCACATACTCAGCACTGCTGCTCATCCCACAAAAGCATGTTCCTTACAAATGGGACACCATTTGAAAGGGAACTAAACAGCCTTTCCAACAGTATAAGATTTATTGCCAAAAAGCATTGTTACCACAGAGAAATAATCTACCAAACACAAATTGCCTTACTTTTTGTGCTAAGATTATATATGTATTCTTGCAATTTTGCAGAAGTACATGTATAGCAGCAGCACACTGCGTATTACACAGGGAAAATAGACAAACCCTCAACACTATGCATCTTACTGCTCTAATGCTACTTCAACTATCAACCTCAAATCTGCATTCCCAGGTGTAATGAGAGGGAGATGTAAATGTATATAAATATTAACTTACATCAAGGTAGATTAATTTCTCTCGTGTTCTCATTCTATCTGCCTATTTGCATTGTACAGCTTACACATCAGAGATGTCAGCCTATTTTAATGATAATAAACATGAGTTATTAGTGTATATTAGTTTTTATAGCTTTTTGACAGTTGAGTTTCTAAATACGTGTTTTTTTGTGATCTAATCTTTGAACTGGATACATGTATACTTAACTTATTACATTTACTCTAAGCCACACCTCTGTGTGTTTCTACTGCTGAATGCATTTGCTAAATCTTCTTTACCTTTTCTTACTTCTTATTCCTGACTAATGTTCTCGATGTCATAGCACTCTTCTGCTTTTCTGTTATTTTGGCTGCTGCCTGTCGCCGCCTCTGCATGTCACTAGTATTTGTGTCACTTTGGAACCTATCGTGCTGGTTGGCTTAGGCAGTCCCCTCCTTCACAGGAACAGGAGAACACGGAGGAGACGGAGCCCAGAGAAACTTTACCAGAAATCACCCCATCCAGAAGCCCACTGCCGAAGCGGCAGCAGCAGCTACAAATACTCTTACACCGTCTGCCTGATTTTATCCTGCATTCTGCCCTGTTTTTGCCAAAGCGGTGTCCCCCTTGTCCGGATCAGTGTGCTGCACTGTCGCATCCAAAACTGTCCCAGCTTCTAACACAGCCTGCTATTTCACATTCATCACATTGCACACCACATTGTCCTCCAGAACTGTCCCAGCCTGTAATGCATCCTACTTCTTCACTTTCAACACATCCGATAAAAGACTCTACACATGTATCACATTCAGCACCACACTGTCCTCCAGAACTGTCCCAGCCTGTAACGCATCCCACATCTCCACTTTCACCACATCCCATTACAGACTCCACACAGAAAACTCTGCTTTTGCGTTTGCACCGTTTGCCCAAGTCTCTGGTGCAGTCAGCCTTGCATTTGCACACATGTATATTATCGTCTCAACCACAAGCTCTGACAGAGGTTTCGTCAAAGTTGTGTTTTCAGGAACATTCAAAGTCTGAGGTGCAGTACCCAGATGTTTTGATTGCGATGCACAGAGCTAACAAAGACAAAACTGTGCAAGTGCTCCTTCAGACCATCAACCCACACACACAGTTACAGGAGGTCACTCAAGAGGAACAGGAGGAGAGACGAGGGGAACTGCCTGAAGAGGAGGAGGAGGACACTTCTGTAAAAGAGACAGTGCAGCAAAACTGTCCAACAACTGACCAACACTATGTCCTTCGTTCCCAGAATCCTGCAGATTGTGCATCAGTGAACACCCTGACTGGGTTAACTAACGGATTTCCCCAAAAGGGCCTATCGCAGAAGTTCAAGATTCGTGTGGACTTCAAGGTGAGTTTCTGCTCTTGTGTTGGTTGGCAATTATATATTTGTATTCAAACTGCAGTCATCATGGCGTTGGAACAGGAAATAAACAAGACTTGATCAAATTGCATGTGTAATATTGTGACAAGTTGTGGGATCATTATAAAGCTACTTGTTTATATAAAGTTTGATTCACGTTAATGAGCTTATGCATCATGCAGCAGGAACTGATCACTCTCCTCTTGCTTTCTTGTTCTTGCCTCTTGTCCACCAGGAGGACTGTGCTGTTCAGAACGTATGGCTAATGGGTGGCCTCAGCGTCCTCACGTCTGTCCCTACCACACCACAACCTGTCTGTCTGCTCTGCGCCAGTAAAGGACGGCATGAGGTAATTCTTTACCAGAGCTCGAATAGTGTTACTGATAACGGTTTTCTGCTGTTCTTTCCGTTTTACATTTTACACTTCATATCTCCAAAGCCCATGTTTGCTTAAGTTTGTGTTTTGGTGTTTTGCTGTGCCAATAATAACACCTTTTGTTTTCCACTTCCATCAGATGATTTTCTGCCAGATCTGCTGTGAGCCTTTCCACAGTTTCTGCCTCTCACCAGAGGAGCGCCCCCAGAAAGAGAACAGGGAAAACTGGTGCTGCAGGCGCTGCAAATTCTGTCACGTGTGTGGCCGTCGAAGCAAGAGCACAAAGGTATGCAACCTAGCATCACTTATAGTATGACCAAAAAGTCTCCTAACTGTGTTTTATGATAGGTTCACAACTTCTCATATGAACATTGAAACAGGATTTACTTGCTGTAATCATTCCTCCCTCCCTAATGCACTTTAGTGTTCCGGGACAAAATCCACAGTCCTTTTTTAAATTTTTTAAATTATTTTTTGTCTTTGCGGAACATGAACTTTTTCTTTTAAATAGACACATTGCCTTTTGGTCTTCACCTTCATATAAAGTTATTATTACCTTTTTATTAAGTTATAAACATTCTGAATTTAACATCCTACCCTTCAGATTCCTTGTGTCTTAAGATGTACTTCAGATATTATGATCATATTGCTAATAAAATTATTTTCTTTCCATATGTGTAAATTTGAGAGAGCGATGACATGCTGATGAGGTGCTAGTCATGTATTTACCCCCAAAAATGAACTCGTATTAATGCACCCTTCTGTTTTTTCCTCTAGCCTGTGCTGCAGTGCAGGAGATGCCAAACCTCCTACCATCCTTCCTGCTTGGGACCAACTTACCCTAAGCCAATGAACTGCAACATGCCTTGGGTAATTGCTTTAAAAAATGTCTTGCTGTATCTTAAGTATATGAAGAGGAAAAATCCCCCAAAAATCATAAAATGTGAAAAATTAGAAAATATTTTTTGGGGGCTACAAAGAATCTACCTAAAATGATATATATTACACAGAAGTGTATAAGTATCAAGAATGCCGTCATACTGTACATCATGGACATTGTTGTGTTTGTGCAGGTGTGCATGACATGCATTCGGTGTAAAAGCTGCGGTGTGACTCCTGGAAAGACCTGGGACTTGGCCTGGAACCACGAGCAGGACCTTTGTCCTGACTGCACTTCTCTCCACAAAAAAGGTAACAATCAGTCCACACTGTTTTCTAGCTATATATTTTGTAGCCATATATGTGGATGCTCAGTAAATACATGGTTAATTGTTTGGAATCCTCCCAGACTTAGTTGTAAGTTAATCAAACAAGTCTAATGTTGCTAAGAAGAATGAACTGGACTTGCATCAATTGTTTGGGTTTAAAGTTAAAAATGTGTGGCTCGAGAAAGGGATGATGTGACTGACATATGATCTGTATCTCCACCAGGTAATTTCTGCACCGTCTGCCACAAGTGCTACGACGACAACAACCAACACACACAGATGATTAAGTGTTCAAAGTGCAGCCACTGGATTCATCACACATGTGAAGGACTTTCGGGTGAGTCATTTCAAAGTGATCTACAGTTTTCATTCCAACCATACACTAATACATCCCTGGTTTAGTGTTTCATAAGATTCAAGTTACAGCATATGGGAGAATATTATGATTGACAATCTGAGACTGAATACATTTTTTCACAATGGAACATGATGCATGTAAAAAAAAAAAAAAGGCACTGCTTTAATTTTCAACTACATCCTAACTACTATTTATACATGTAGAACATACGTGTATGTTACACTAGTATGTACTACATCATCATAATATTTAAGATCTAATCTTAATCACATCACATTCACAATCACATTATATACTCTAAAATGTGTGTCTGTTTGTCGTTATAGATGAGCTGTTTGGGTTGCTGTCAAGCCAACCAGAAGAAGGGTTTTACACCTGCTCACCCTGCTGCCAGCACCAAACTGAACCCAGCAGCTTGAAGGAGGAGCTGCAGAGCAGGCTGATAGCCGGGCTGGAGGAGGTGCTCACTGACCTCCTCTCCAACGACGCCACACAGCACCTCCTCATCTGTAAAATGGTAAGAGCTTACCCACAAGACTTTGACAGATAATATTCCAAGAGTATTATATTTGACTTAACCAGTAATAAAAACAAACAAACAAGGAGTACACCGTTTTTAAGCTTTTTACCTTCCCTTAAAATCACCCTAATATGTTTTATTTCAAATTGCAAGTGTATAATTGTGTTTGGTCATTTTTACCATATAGCAGAACTAGCCCTTAATTTTTTGTTTTTGTGTTTCAGTGTCTGGAAACAAACAACACACAATCTGCCAGGGAACAGCAACCGGTGTGTGATCTACAAGCCATGGACAAGAAGTTTAAAGGGGGAAGTTACACCTCAATAGTGAGTTTGTTTTTTTCTGATAATCTGCTAAGAACAACTCTTCCTGTTTTTATTTATGTGTATGTACCAAAGCAGTCAGTAATGAATCGAATACACCGAGTGTTACCACATTATGCTGAGAGAAATGAATAAAAATGATAATATAATCAGTTATGTGTTTCGTGATGTCATTTTTTTCTTTCATTCTCGCTCCTTCAGAAATCTTTCCATGCGGATGTCGTCTCTGTGATGAGGAAGTGGCTGAAAGAGGAGGAGGAGGAGCTTCTCCCTGAGGACCAGAGACCGACCAGTCAGGCCAGGGCACGCTATGTCAAAGTAAGCTTCCCTACCAAATTTCCCACAGTTTTAGTTTATTTTTAGAGACCCGAGTTTCATTGATTTCCAATGGAAATCTACTTCCTTTGGTTTGACAGGCTGGAATGTTGAGCTGAGTCATAAAAACAAACAAGCTATACAAAGACTGTTTGAGTAAAATATCGTCCAAAATGTCCAAGAATAGACACTGTTCTTCACCATCATTTTACCTTTTGATCCTAATTCAATGTTGCTGTATTCTTGCAGGTGATTGAGCAGGTGTTCAGTTGGTTTCCTGCAAGCCATCTGAAAAAGTGGAACTCTTTCACTGAGGAATTACCAAGGTAATTACCAAAGAGAGCAAACTTAACATTATTCCCCCACTATGTTAATATAGCTTTATGGCATAGTTGAAGCTTTTGGTGAGTGTTATGTCAAATAACTTGTAGAGTATAAAAGTGTCACTCAGGACACACTGGTCTTAAATGTCCTCTCTGGCTCTGCTCTCTGTCTTACGGCCCTTATTCTTCACTCTGTAGTGGCATGCTCCCTGAGGCGGTCCTCCCACCATCTAAGGAACACAGCTATGCACAGTGGCTGGAAAGGACATACCAGTCCAAAGAGTCCAGGGGCCCACAGGCGGGGAAAACTGACTCTGTGCTATCCTCAGTCACTACACAGCAGTCTGGTGTATCGCACAGCCTCCCTCTGTATTCACATGGTATGGAAACTATTGGAGCCTGTTCTGTATCATGTATGCTGAGGAATGTGATCTTGGTCAGAACCTTTAGACATCCGGAAGGATCGTATCTTTATAGGTTGTGAGTGCCAAAAAGAAAAGGAAAAAGGGTTGCAGGATTTATCAGTGGCCGATATATTAATTGTTGATAAGTGAGAAAATGTAATTGTTATTGTTCCAACAACGAGATTTCGGCCGAAAATTGCGCCCCAGGGCTGTTAGCCAATTTCTTGTAAAAGGGTTGCACACTTTTTAAGTAGTGGAGTCCAATCCCTTAATTAGTCCATGAGCATGTAAAGTGTTTTTTGTATCCTATACATGTTTTGTCATTGAGGAGATAAGGTTTGGCATTAATTAGTCTACATATGAAAAGAATAAAATAAACTAAGGTTATTACCAACAGGTTTAAAATAAATAAACACTGGTGTTGTAATAGGAAAAATAAACTTGCCAATCTAAGAATATGATTTTCCTCTTCACATTTTTGCATTTGTAAGAGAAATATTATTGGTTATCATATCAAACTGATAACTAACCGTTATTGCAGCTCTCAAATGCCACATCAGTACATCTCAACTTTTGCTTTCTCAGGTTTATAATATACATGTTGATTTGGTCCTCCTCCTTCCTTACAGGTGTAAAGAGGGATCTGGAAAGTACCAAGACTGAAGATGTGAGGCAGTGTGCCCTGTGCCAACAATATGGAGACTATGCTCCCAGGGTGAGTTTAGCGGTCTTACTTACTAACTAATAAATATTTTCATTATCGATGAATCTGTAGATTATTTCCTAGATTTATCTTTTGGTCTATAACACATTTTATATTTTAGTAAAAACAATGCCTATCATCATTTCCTACAGTCCAAGGTGGCTAAATTATTCTTTGTCTGACCAAAAGTCCAAAACCCAAACATATTTAGCAGTTTTAATATAACATTAAATGAGGAAGAGCAGCAAAGGCTGCCTAAAATGACTTAAATGATTCATCAATTTTCAAAATAGTAGCACAATAATCAACCAGCTCCATTAACTGCATTTCACATAAAAAGTCAAATACTTGAATACAGAAAAACGGGCAGAAAAAGGCTCCTCCATTATGTTTGCAGTGACTGTACATTATGTTATGTCATCGTACAATATAAAAATGGCTACTCTTACGGCTTATTAAGTGATGTCAATGTATTTCCCTCCTGATAGGATGCAGGACGGCTGTTGTACTTGGGACAGAATGAGTGGGCCCACATTAACTGCTGCCTTTGGTCTGCAGAGGTGTATGAGGAGAATTGCGCTCTATTGCAAGTGCACAGCGCTGTCTCAAGAGGGCGCCACCTGGTAAGATATTACCAGGAAATGAATTGAATGGTGATCATATTTCCAGTAGCCAGATGTTTTTTGTCACTCTAGCTTTAAGTGTTGTAGTATTGCAGTTTGCACAAGGTGCATAACTCTGTGATAAACCTGTGTGAAAAGTATTGAGTAATGATGACATAATTCCAAGTTAATTATTGTTTGTGTCCTCCTTTCTTCAGCGGTGTGATCGTTGTGGGCAGTCGGGAGCCACTGTGGGCTGCTGTCTTACCACCTGCCAGAGTAATTTCCATTTCATGTGTGCTCGTGCCCAGAACTGTGTGTTTCAGCTGGACAGGAAGATATACTGCTTCAAACACAGGGATCTTGTCAGTGCGAAGGTTTGGACACAATTTCCCCCCCAAGCTTATCTTTTATTTTTATTAGATTTACCAACGCACACCTCACACCTGCTGATTTTCTCTACATTGTATTGACTTATGGTTTACCATACTCTTCCAGATGGTGTCTGGGAAAGGGTTTGAAGTCCCTCGACGGGTATATGTGGACTTTGAGGGGATCAATCTCAGAAGGAAGTTCCTCACAGGCTTAGAGCCAGAATTAATAAACATGACCATAGGTAAGAATATCTGGCTGTTGTCTGTTGTTGTTGTTGGTTTAAACCACTTGACTCATAAAGGTATTACATATTAGACTGCATTTAATGTGCTGAAACATATTATATTTCCTTTTTTTCACTTTTCCAGGCTCTCTGCAGATTCAGAAACTTGGTGTGTTGTCAGAGCTTTCATCAAATGGAAGGATGCTGTATCCTGTCGGCTATCAGTATGTGGTCATTGTCATACAACTGTTAGCCTAACTGGAGCCTGTACTACGAATCAAGATCAACATGCCCTGGATTTATTTCAGTTACCTGGCTTCACTTAACTTAACAACCGCGGTCCCGCATAAGCTGTATCACGACGACGGTGGTTAACAACTAGTTCAATCAACCCAGGGTTTCCCAATCCAGCGGCGCGCGCTGTCACATAAAAGAAGCAGTGTTTGTACAGCATGACCAATCGCAAACATCTACCAGAGCCGCATATTTTACATAAGAAGAGCAAACTATAATTCTACAGAAATATGAAGAACACAGACACGGTTTTGCGATAGACAGTAAAACGTAATACAGTCGCTGCTTCCTAAAACAGGAAGGAAAGCTGGCAAAAAAATAGCCTTTTATTTCAGTTGCTACCCTGTCACTGGTAAGCGATGGTGAGAGAAAATAAAAAATATAAAAACTTTAATTAAAAAAATAAATAATTCAAACCGAGGCTCAACAAGCCGATAAATAGCCTATACGTAATTTCCTCTGCTGAAAATCTATATATTTCATAAAAATACCCATCAGGGAATGTTAACGGGGTCGTAGCTCTCTAAATGTTTGAACTTTTTTGAGCGCACCTCTCTCCCCCCTCTCTCTTCGCGCCGAGCTCCACCTGATCTTCTAAGAACGGTGACGCCGTTATCAATCGAGTATTGATTGGTCGGTAGGCGGTGCTTTTACACCGGTTGATCTCTAATATCCAACATAACCTTCTCCCAAGCAGGTTAGGTGTTACCACGGCGATTTAACCCGGTAACAAGTGATCCACCATCTTGATACAGAAAACCCTAGGTTGAACCTGAAGTTGCCTCGTTAACGCCAAATCTTGCTTCGTAGTACAGGCCTCAGATCTTTTCTAACTGATGTTTTCTATTAGTATGTTTGTTACTAAAACCCCAATATTTTGTAGGAAATTGTTTGTGGTTCTTTTGTGAGCTTTGGTGCTGACTTTAGCACCGTTATTGTTCTCATAATGAGTTTAAATGACTACGGTTTGGGTATTGTTTATTCATGTGAACACATTCTTCTTCCCTTCCTTCTACAGATGTTCTCGGTTGTACTGGAGCACCGTGGACCCCCGCAGACGCTGCAAGTACACCTGTAAGGTGACAGAAGTGAGCACGCCTCTGCCTGGTGAGGAACAAGATCCGAGGTGGGACCAAGAAGAGAATCACACCATAGTCCACAGCCCCAACCACCACAGAGGTCAGCAGGAACTTTTTTAGTTCTTTTTTTGAACACCTGGCTGACTGTAGCCAACATTCACAGAAATGTTTTTATACAGAGCTGACGTTAAAAGGAGTAGGCAAAATCCTCCATTAAAACTAATCCGTCTTTTGGTTCCCCTGAAATGATTCTTTTTGCAACGTAAATAGTAGAAGTTGAGTACTTCCGGCCATATTTTATGACACTTGCACTGTGGTTGTATTTGTTTGACACCTTTTCTTCTTTGCCAGATATGGAGTCCCCGGATCGTTTAAGTTCTTCATCCAGCCCAATAAAGTCTGCTACTCCATCACCCAACTCTAAACGCCACAACACACCTGGGTCCAAGAGTCCTGGTTACACACAAACCAGGAAACCAGCAGGAGGATCTTCTCGACCTCTTCCATCTCCAGGTAAAAAGTTTAGGATGTTGGCATTTGTTTTTAATATATTTAGACTTTTTTATTTTATTTTATTTTTTATTTTTTTTTTAGCATTGCTAGGTTATTTTCCCTGCATTTTGAGTGTTAAATTTGTCACATCTTACCGTATTCTTAAAGTAGATCTCATAAATTAGCATTGTTGCCTCTTCTTTACTCTTTGTTATTTGATGCTCTCAGGGTCCGCTCTTCCCAAATCGCATCATATTCTGACATTGAGGGACCTGGAGGACACCCGTCGGCCTCGCAGGCTCTCCTCAAGAAGCCGCTGCAGTTCCTCGCCAACAGACAGCGACCCATCAGTACCGATGACCCTCCGCTCAGGTGGCACCGTCCACTCCAGATGTGCCCTGTTCAGCTCACCTCCGAGGTCATCAAACTTAGGAGCAGCCTCGCCTCCTCTGTCACGACAAAACTCAGCATCACCAGTCTGGAGCTCCCCGCCTCGATCTAACTCTAGCTTTTCTGCAGGGTTGTTAACTCGGCAAGGAGCAATCACTCACTCCCCCAGAGGGAGGCAAAACTTTAAAATCACCACTCCAGTTTCTGCAGAGGTTCCCCAAGACTTCCTGGCATCGTCTGAGGCAGAAGATGCAGCAGTGGCCACAACCAACGGGATCTCACTAGCCCCTGATAACCTGGAAGAGGAGGTAGCCCACCTGATGGCCCAGGAGCTGCCATACACTGTGTTTGACACTGACACAGAGGTAGCAGTGGCCTCCATGCTGAATGCTAAGCTTGAGTTTGACGAGGCTCTGCTCACCGAGAACGTGGCACTTCACTGTGGAGCACAAGGCGGGAGAGGAGAGGTGGAAGGCGTAGTGCAAGATGTGGAAATGCAAGTAGATAATCGGGAGAATGAATCCGAAGATGAAGACTCGAGCCATTACTTTAAATTTTCACGCACAGTGGTGTGCGAGGCAGCTAGCAGCTCAGACGCCTCAGGTCAGCTCACTTCAACACAGTCAATCTCCCAGTTAGATGGAGCGGACGGTGGGTCAGAGAGTGATGAAAGCGAGGTGGTCGATAATGAAGCTAGGGACACAGAACGACAAGATGGAGAGAGTGAGATTCACACTAACAATAACACACCTACAAAACAGCTGACGGTCGCTCTAAAGAGGCTGGAGTCAATCTACACTGTGTCAACGTCAACAGCTGAGCCAGTGTTTCAGGAAAATTCTCCACCATCTGATGTCCTCGAAGCAGGTTATGCTAATGATGATGCTAATGATGATATGTCAGTTCAGGTGGAAAAGGTCTCGATGAGCTCTGAAACACCAACATCTGACAATGAGGTGTTTTTAGATTCATCTACAGGTCACTTTTTTTCTGCTGAAGATGGCACTGTGATGTACCCAAATAATGTTGAAGTTGGCAATAAAGATGAGAGTAGCTCATCGGCCGACTCCATTGAAGGATTTAAAGATGATTTGAATGACCCTGACTACTCTCCTGAGCGTTTCCAGGGTCCAGAGCGTAAAACCAAAAAATCTCCCACACCGCTGATGAAAGCCGACATTGTGAAGACAAAACGTCCAGCATCAAACTTCAAACGCTTCCCGCACAAACCGTGTACTCCACAGCAGCGCAAACTCAAATTGGTGTTGCCCCCTCGACCTACACCAACACAGACTATAAGTAATGCGTCAGCTTCCCCTGCTGCTGCCACTGTTTGTGCAGTTCCACGGACAGTCACCTCCCCCATTGTGATCAATGGTTTAAACGTACCAATTCAGCCTGGTGCCTCACAGAGCAGAGCCATCGCCATTCGCTTGGACAACTCGAGGACAGAAAGTCAGCAGCAAGTTGCAATTCAGAATCCAGATGCAGCCACTAGCTCACAGCCACCGCCGGCTCCCGCCCCTCAGGTCCTTCTGGTAAACCGACAAGGTCAAATTCTGATCAAAGACCCAAGATCAAACACCTATCAGTCACTCAGTACAAACTCTCCTGCCTACAATAAAATAAGCCAGATTGCTAAGATTCTCCACAGTGGTAATGCCTTGCAGCGCTCAGTCCCTCGTGTTATAATAAAACCTCGTTCCAGCCTCTCTGCCACAAACGTCCTCTCTGCCGGTAACCACACATCATCCGACAAAAAAATCATTGTCAGAGTAGTGCCTGTGAAAAGCATTGCGACCCCAGCTCCCGCAAATCTCACAACTTCCGCAACCCCTGTCAGTGTGCAGAGAGTTCCAGAAGCAAGTTTCTCCAACATCAAAGAAAGCACAGCCCAGGCTATTATTGACAGAGCCATGGCCACCCACCGTGACACGCCAAAGACAAAACCCATCATCCTCGGTAAAACTCAACGACCAAAGGCAAAACATCGAAGACCATCTCAGTTTCAGGACGCAGAGGTCTCAGATCAGACACCAGCTGAACGTTTAGAGTCCCCCAGTGGTTTCCTCAATGAACCAAATGTCAACCTGCAATCAACACCTGCTTCATCACGTCACCAGGTGAGGGTCAAGAGAGTGTCATCGGTGTTGGAACGGCCCTCCAGGAAGAAATCCAAGATGGACTTCTTGAGGGATCCGTCAAGTGAGCTGGATGAAGTTAATGAAGCCAGGTATTTAAAGATTTAATTCTTCTTTAGTTTTTTCACAAGAGAGTACCCAAAACTACCTATTTACAGTGTGCAGTGTTACAAAAGACAACAACTTTGTGCTGCAATGGTCATTTAGGTTAATACCTAGTAGACTATTATTAGGGCAGAAGATATTGGCTATTGTCATTTTTTTTGTTTGAAAAATAATTAACTACACGTGATATTTTAAATTTGCTGCATGACGTTACTTTTATTATTTTGCATAATTTTAAAGGTGCAATGTGTAATACTGACAGCTAGTGTTTAAAATAGTTACTGCAGTACAAATTCAAAGTACTGGAGAGAGTCGTCTTCCCCCACCCCCTCCTCCCCAGACTCGAAGTTCACGTTGGTTGCCAGGCTGATACCGGAGCATCCACAACAATGTTGCTAGATGCTTGTCTCACATAGCCAGACATTACTCCACAGCACAGCGGAGTAGCTAACGTTAGATGCTGGCTGTATATCATAAAAGCCCGTGCTCACACGGAGCTCTGTACCCAACTGACAGACACACTTTTTCGGCTTAGAATTACGGTAGGAACCGCTAAAAATAACACTACCTTGCCGTCCTCTTCACCCGACTGAACACTATAATTACGGCCACAATCGCTTAACACGCTGCAAACTCACGGTCCTCTCTTCCCGATGTACAGCCCCCCTCTCTTGGCTTAAAATAACTCAATGTTGTCGGCTACAGCCGCTGAACAGGCTACACTTTGTAAACAGCTGTGGCCCGCTTGCCTGGTCTTCCGGTAACGTTAGCAGGGTTAGCATGGCAGCGTTAGCCAGGACCAGTCAGGATTACTTTACCAACTGTGTCTCAATTTGTTTTTGCAAGTAACCAACTCGGTACTCTAGCTATATAATTCAATGTGAGTAACGTTACACAAATGTTGAAATGACCTGTGACCGTCCCTTGTAGCCGTGATAACTTAACCTGAAGCTAATGGTTACCTGTTCAGGAGGAAATTAGCCAACTCTGCGTCCTTTTGGGCTCTAAGCTGTCTCCATCTTTCAAATACATCTCCAATATTTACCTGGGGGTTGTTACGTCTCTGGTCACGCAACTGTTAGAAACATGCCATGTTTTTTTTAGGTTCGGGTTGAATCTATCTCTGTTGATCCTGTTCGTTTGTTTGCTGCTTTCATGGCTGTACTGACGTTATAGCTGTAGCGAGCTGGGTTTACGTTTTTACAGGTATATCTGGCAACCCGGCCTGGCTGACAAACTGGGCAGTTGATAACAAAACGCAAAACAGAAATTCCGTCACGGAATGGAAATTTCAGAAGGAGAAAATACTGGCATTAGTTTGTTGTCAGAATAGATAGTATTTCAACTTAGCATGTGTCCTTAATATCAGATGATGCGTTGGGGTAATTTTTGGATTTATTACAGTAAATATATTACATATTGGACCTTTAAGCCTTAACAAAAATGTTCAAAACTTTCCATTTTCATGCTATGTCATCTGTAACATTCTTGGTAGGTTCAAAAGCTTGTCTATTTGTACATTTTCACAGCTGTAATGAAGTTAGCAGCAGCAGTACTGTTTTTTTTTTTGTTGCTACATATCTTTGTCACAAGTCTCAGAAATCAGTGTATTAAGTCACCAAAATGTTTATGGTTTTCTTCCAACAGACCATGTGGTGTAAGAATGAAGGCTCCAACAATGAAGGATATCCTTGATATGGACCAGGAAAATATGTTGCACGAGCCCGAGGCATCAAAGATTACTGCTCCACCGCCTCCTACACCTTCCAGGTTAGAAATGCAAGAAAACTTAGTTTAAAAGGAGAAAACTTTGTATTAACAACTATTTAAGTACATTTTAAAGCAACATTATGTATCCAATTATTTATTTCCCCTAACAAAATGGGCCTTTCATGGAGATGAGTTCTCTGAACATGTCCACATAATTATTAATGTGTGTTGATTACTTTTTACACAAATGTGTTCTAACACTAACATGTATTGTTAATACTCATCCTTTCTGCTCAGGCATCCTCGGGTTGGGAGTCCCCCCACAGGCGAACAATCAGACAGTCACACTCAGGGTAAAACACACATGTGGGTCAGCGCTCGCCATGGAGACCTCTCTGAATGGGGCCCTTTTTCAGGTTTGTAATAAAACATGCGTCTATTTATTTGTTTATTCATTGGGATCATCATTAGTTGTTACCAGCGCAACAGCTACTTATCCCGGCATCCACAGGGAAAAAAGTTTGAACAATTTCATGTAATTCACTGTGACGACAAATTCAAATTATTCAAAATCTAATTATATAGTTATTACATTATTTAAAAACTTTCTTTTCAGGAAATCTTAAAATATAACACTTTTTTGCAATTGCGACTCATATAATCTACAGGTTTTAGCTCAGAAGAAGATGCACCTGCACTCAAACACAAAAAGAGGACATACATGAACCAGCCCCACCTGCGTTTTGAGATCACCAGCGATGATGGCTTCAGTGTAAAGGCTAACAGCATAGAGGGTAAGAGCTACTTGCTTAGTAGAGTGCTAAACCTATAGCTGCAGTTGTATTGGAGACTCTTTAGACTCCGTTATTAGGGAACATAACGGTTGAGAAGATCAACAAAAAGTAGAAAATTGTCAGCCTGTGTACAGCTTTGCTCTCACACTTTCCTGATCTCCCTCAGTCGCCTGGCGTGCAGTGATTGACGGCGTCCTCGAAGCTCGAGCAGGCTTCCACCTGAAGCAGCTGCCTCTAGGCGGGATGAGCGGGCCCCGGGTGCTTGGCGTCGTCCACGATGCCGTCATCTTCCTGCTGGAGCAGCTGCAGGGTGCCGCAAACTGCAAACGCCATCGCTTCCGCTTCCACCGCTGTGAGAACATCGAGGAAGAGCTTCCCCTTAATCCGAGCGGCTGTGCTCGTACTGAAGTCTACACGCGGTACAGACAGTTACTTTTTGACATAACTGCTTTTATTTTTAAAAGCTTTTAAGTGTTATTACAGTGTATTTATATGTAGTTTGTCTGATGTAAATACCCCTCAAATTAATTGGGTTTTTTTTCTCCTCTTTCTTTAATAAAGGAAAGTGACTTTTGATATGTTCAACTTCCTGGCATCACAGCACAGAGAGCTCCCTGATATGCTAGTAGGCCCAATTGATGAAGAGGAGGATGATTTCCCACTGAAATCTTCCAGGTTTGTGGATTACATTTTTGCCGCTTTGTTGATAACATTACACTTTAACCCACTGCACTCCACAATGCACAGGAATTTAAAGTTGCTAAAAGATGCCATGTCCATGTGGACGCCACGTTTTCTGTGTCTCACTCTGACAGGAGAGCCACCAGCAGTGAGCTTCCCATGGCAATGAGATTCAGACACCTGGAAAAAATCTCCAAAGAAGCAGTAGGAGTTTACAGGTAATGGCAACATAAAAATGACATGAAAGGCATGGGATTTTACTAATGTCCAAAGTAATAATTGTGTAATCAAATGTATATTAACTGTTCCGTGTTCTGTAATCCTCTTAGATCTGAAATTCATGGGCGCGGACTTTTCTGCAAAAGAAACATTGAGGCCGGTGAGATGGTGATCGAGTACGCCGGCACCGTCATTCGCGCTGTCCTGACAGATAAGCGGGAGAAATATTACGACGGCAAGGTTCGTAAACACAATACACACCACTGTACTTAGTCGACGTCATCATCATCATCATCAAAATGAGTCAGAGTTTCTGCCTCCATTATTTTGCGTGTTCATTCCTGTTGAATGCTTTTAATGTGAAGCAGCAGCAAGGGTGTAGGTCAGAAATTGGAATCTAGTGCAGGAATGAAAAAATACATGAAATGGCTATTGCAGAAAAAAAGCCAACCATTAATAGTATCAAACGGTATTTTATTTAATTAAAATGTTAAACAATTATAACTTTAAGCTGTTAATAATAATGACTGTTTTTTAATCTGCCTCCGCCAGGGCATTGGTTGCTACATGTTCCGCATCGACGACTTCGATGTTGTGGACGCAACGATGCAGGGCAACGCGGCTCGTTTCATCAACCACTCGTGCGAGCCAAACTGCTACTCTCGGGTCATCAATGTGGACGGCGGCAAGCACATTGTCATCTTTGCCCTGAGGAAGATCTACCGGGGCGAAGAACTGACCTACGACTACAAGTTCCCCATTGAGGACGAGAACAGCAAGCTGCACTGTAACTGCGGGGCGAGACGCTGCCGGCGCTTCCTGAACTAGTACAACACACGCACCGCGTACCTATTAGCCATCTTGTTTAATGCACTTGAGTACAGGAGACAGACTTTGATTGACTGATAAAGGCGCCTGTTGTGACTTAGCCATAAGAGTGAGGTCGCCTGTACACACCTGTATCTACTGAAAGTCTTCGTTTTGTTGGAAGCTTAATTTATAGACTGATGGAGGACAGCATGTGTTTGCTCATTTCTGTTCTCTAAACTGCTGTGAACAGTCACACAAACCAGATTAGAGCCATATGTCAAAGCTTGGGATGAATACTATTTATGTGATTTCAGACTGCTGGATTATTGGTCTGTTAGGAAGTGTAGTTTAATTAAGGAAACCGCACAATTTTTTGGATTTGTGTACTGTTTTACCATCTCATACAACACATTCTTTGAGTTTTACATTGTTGAACTTGACAGAAGCCTCTGCTGGAACTGGGGCTAGACAACAGACGGGAAGCAATTATTACCAGCAACAAACTGAAATAACCTGATTGCAGCTATAACTGTTTAAAGAGGTATCTACTATTATGCTGGTGACAGTGTTTTTGTAAATACAAGGTCATAGAGAAGGATGAGGAGAATTTATTCAGCACCTTACTTTGACACAACCTTCTCTGGCAGCACTGGTGTCACAGCAGACGGGACAAATTTTACTTTGAAGCTAAATAAACAAATTTGACTCAAGGCACCTTGTGTACATTGTAGTGCAGCTACATTTTAATCTTATCTGGATACCACAAGTCTTGTGAGCAGGGACTCCAATATTTTAGGTGCTGGTGACATTGAACCCAAAAGGTAGTTTTAATAAAGTCACCCAAACCTTTTTCCCCTCCTCATTCAGTCAGTTGGAATTTCCTGTTTTTATTTGTGACGGCAGAGATGCTGTGATCTAAATGATTTTATCCCGCCATTACAGTCTGTTCGTTATTTGTTAGGTTGTGCTGTTTGTGTAATTAAGGTCTATGAGGGAGAGTTTCCTTGGTGCAGGGTTCAAATAGTGATCTTGCTCTGCACAGTCCCTTATACATCTTTTTTTTGTATTTTTGTATATTTGAACAATAAATGTATATTCAACAAGCTGATGCAAATACATGTGTTTGAGCTTTTAACTTTCTATTTGTAAGTGATGGCTCACTAATGGAACTGAAGCTATTGCTTTTTTTCCATGCTTTTTTTTTGATGCAGCTGTTTTGAACCCTCTTCCTCCTATTTCTTTTTCTCTCATAGGTGTACTACCTCAAAGGTGTTATGAAGCAAGATTTAATTTAATTACATAACATATTTGGTGAAAAACGGCTTCCTCATTTCCTTAATGTTCAATATTTCTAATAATTTCTTGATAGTACAAAAACAAAAAAACATCAATACTATAGAACAATGACTTGCTATTATGCCTGCAATTATTTTTGAAACAATAAGTGGCCACCATTTTTTTTTTTTTTTGTGCTAATTCTCCTGTGTCTGCAGCCACACCCAGCTAATGGATGTAGATAGGATACTAGAGTTGAATGCTGTGGAAGTATGTTTTGTTTTTCAGGATTAATAATTGACACGCAAAGCTTTGTTACTTTATCAGATCACTATGGATCCTTGCCTGTACATAGTTGTATAAAGAATTTCTAAACCTGTTAAATATTTTTTTACCTACAATTTTTTTTTTTATTTATGTTCAATAAAGATTTGAAATGTTCACATTTTCCCTTCCCTTTGCCAATATTTTTAACAAGATTAAAACAATATTAAGATATCACTTTCTTAAGTGAACATAATGTGTGTAAAATGTGTGATATTGTTTGTTAGGGACCACAAGATCATTACAACTGTTTGGGAAACTACGAATGTACATAGTACTCTATCTCTACTGCTCTTTCTTGCGTTGCCTTTTTTTCCAGTGTCAATGCTGCATTTTTTTTCTTCGAATTTATCTTTTTTATCAGGTTTTCTATGGAGAAACCTATTAGAATGTCCCTACAGCTCACTGCGGAGTTGAGACCCGCAACACCGGCAAACTGCTATCACACATAACAGTTAAAGTAAGCTACTGTATTTCTGGACAAATATTCAAACCGTAAGACATGGGACATCTTTTTTTTTTTTTATTACACATCACCATCTAAAACTGAACTGACTTCATCCCTTAGTTTTTGACTCCATCTGACTATGACTGATCACTCAAGGTCTTGTTGCCTTCAGCCATATGGCTCTTTCCCAGAACAGAGTTTTGCGTTTAACTTCCCGACCTTGAGACATTTGGGAACGTAACTGGCAGGACAAGTGTATATAAGGAGTTACAGGGTGAGCTTTCTCTTATATTCTGAGGAAAGTCACCATGAAGGCCCTCATATTCCTGGCTTTGCTTGGAGCAGCATGTAAGAGACTAATCAAATTATATTTGTATCTCTTGATACTGTAAAGTAGTCTGCTGCTCACTGCTACAAGTCGTAAGTACAGGAAGTCACAATTCTATTGCATTACAATCAACTGAGCTGTTGACTTAAATGCACATGACATTTCCTAATATTAAAGAAAGGGTCAATAGTGATGTGCCAGAACCAGGGTTTTATTGGTCTTCTGCCCTCTGTAAGTGAGATACCAAATGGAATGTAAAATGGGTTAGTCCAGTATCAAGGAAAATATAGACTAACTTTTAATTACCTCCTTGTCCCTCATGCCAGGAAGAAACAACATATCACCAGTGAAATATCAGCATTTAGTCCACATAGGAAGTACAACAGTAGTTAATTTAGTAAAAATATATATACACATTGACACATAGTCCACAAGAGTAAAAAGAGAAAAGAGTAAAGTACATAACAGTTAGCCCAACTGCAATTAACAGTTCATTGTTATTTTAGCAACACATTAGCCTCAGACAGCTAGTATAATGGCTAGCTTGGTTAGCAGCAAGCCAATACTAACTGCATTAATAAAATAAATTAACAAATTGCAATAGAATTTCAATGGAATCCAACTAGTGTGAGCAGACCCCCCCCCACACATACAGTATGATGGCAAATGTAATCTCCCTTTATGCTTTGTAATGACACCACTGAATCAGGTCATTAATGTCTCTTTATGTCTCTTAAATTTACGGTATGCAGAAATAATTTTAGTAATAGTCTTAACTTTCATACTTCCACCAGTCGTATCCAGGTCCGTCTTGGCAAGCACAACATTGCTGTGAATGAAGGCACCGAGCAGTGGATTGATGGTGCCAAGATGATCAAGCACCCACAGTACAAAAGCTACAACCTGGACAACGACATCATGCTGATCAAACTGAGCCGCCCCGCCACCCTCAACAGCAACGTCCAGACCGTGGCCCTGCCCTCTCGCTGCCCCGAGGCCGACGAGAACTGCCTGGTGTCTGGTTGGGGCAACGCCGCCGCCAACGGAAGTAAGTCATGTCTGGAAGCTGAAAGAGAAAGGAGGGGAGAGAAGAGAGGTGTAGTTTGACTCATGCAGCATGGTGTTAAAACTAAAGGAACTGGTCAACAGCAGCAACCCTGCACAGCCTAACCGTGTCACTGTGTGGATAACCACCAAACTAAAGAAGGCGGGTAGTTTGCCATTAGACATAAGCTGGGTACAGGTGCAGCACAAAAAGCATGATGATAGTATACAACATAGTACGTGCTTAAAGGGTCAATCCACCAGTTTTACAAGTAGGTTTTGTATACTCATGAGTAATATCTTTCAACATTTTAAAAACAGTTATGTAATGTCTTTTGTGGCTCTAATGAGTAGTTTTCAAAAGTATGAAAAAGTAACCCTGACAATGTCATCAGAGTTATTTGGCTTGCGGTTGAGACTTGATATTTTTTAATAGAATGCCTGCATTACTGGAGGTGTTGGGTGTGACAGAAGTGGGTATTTAGGAAGCAGGGGGGAGGTTATGTTCTTTCCAAGTCCCCCAACTTTATGGAAGTTCAGTACTGAAAAGCTGGAGTACCCCTTAATGCATACATATCACACACTTTGTGTTAACTGAGGCCCAGGATACTGTATGTTTTGCAATCATGCACTGTGACATGCAGCTCTAGGTCTCATCATTTAGGGCTCAAACTACAACAAACTAAAGCTACAACCAATTATTTTATTTACTGTTTAGTGTCAATATTTTTTTTGTTTAATCAATTAAATGTTCAGTCCATGAAATGCAATAACATGACATATTTATGCCACTTCTTTCGTTTGACCAGTGGTTCCAAACCCAAATGTGTTCAGTTTACAATGAAATAAAACAGGAAAGCAGCAAATCTTAAAGGATTACTTAGCAAAATAGGAAGCAATTAATCTCCCAGCGACAAATCAATTTATCGACTCATTACTGCATTACTCTTATTATCCTTAACACCACATTTTTTCCCCTGTTATACAGATTAAATGTAGTATTTACATAATGGTTAGGTACAGTAACTAAGACTTGCCTTCCCGCTCCACAGACAACTTTCCTGACAGACTGCAGTGTCTGCGGCAGCCCATCATCGATGACAGGATCTGCAGGAACGCCTACCCCCACCTCTTCACTGAGAACATGGTTTGCTCTGGATTCATGCAAGGCGGTGCCAGCAGCTGCCAAGTGAGTTGGACTAAACCACAGTGAACACACAGGGAGTCAGGTGGTGCATGAGTGTGCATCTCTTCCAGCAGTACAAAGAGTCTGTCACTCGGTGCCGTGCTGAGCACACACAAGTACATTATAGCACTTATTTTTCACTACAATAGAAATGTTGCATATATCCACTCTAAAATCCTATAATTAGAAACAGAAAAACATTTTCAGTGTACCCACTTTTTTATATTGCCACTGCCACTGCTGTGTCTGTCTGATTGACTGCAGGAAGATGATGAAACAGTATTGCAAGAGATACATTAACCCTCTGAACATGTTTCCTCTTCTAGTTTTTTAATGGTATGTGATCAGTGTGATTTTAATGAAGCTATCGACATAGTGCTTTTTATCATAACACATAGGTGATATTAGTACATATTTGTCACACTCTTCTGGCCACACCCAAAGCTGAAACAGGGTTGGATCTTTCAACCAGAGAGCGACTGTTACCTATTGTTACAGTTACAGTGCACCCTATGACGACAGAACGTACCATGTTTTTACTATTTCCACTTACAGTGACATTTAAACCCATATCTGTTTTGGTCTGCCTGTGTTGCAGGGAGACTCTGGTGGTCCTCTGGTATGTAATGGTCAGCTGCAAGGAGTGGTGTCCTGGGGTTATGACTGTGCCATGCAAGGATACCCCAGCGTCTACGCCCGTGTGTGCCGTTACAACAGCTGGATCAGCACCACCATGCACAACAACTAAACACACAGTCACCCATCCACATGCAAGTTGACATTACAACACCATACTCAGTGTTCATACCTTTGTTTAGAACAACCAATGTATTATTGTTTCATCCAAATACATCTCATGTATAATATCAATCGCAATGTTAAGGCATAATATTCAGAGGAATTGGACAAATGAATACAAAATTAACATTATCATCCACTAAATTTGTTTTGTTTGTCTACATTGAGTTTCACTGTTGTCAACCATATTAACATGCTCTTGCCTGTTAACACTGTATTATCTATATCCATTCTGTGCTGTCACAAGGTCTCTGCTGTCTTGGAATTTCTAATGAGTTGAAATTAAAAACCAACCTTAAACTTTTGCAAAATATCCATGTATAATATTTAATTTGCACGTATTGTACTATAGACACGTGCATCTCTATGAAATGCTTTTTGTCCTCAGTTACTGTGGGCACTGGAGTGATATGGGACACAAGCAAACTTGAGTAAATAAGCAGTAAGGCATACCTGCATTTCACTTGTTTGGATTCTTTGCATGCATTCCTCAGATGGTTTCTTGTTTGCTGAGGCAACCCTTAACATACAAAGGAAAAGACTGAGCGAGCAGAGGGGACTATCAAACAGGGAAGCATGTGCATTGGTCATAAAAATTATTTAGGGATGGCATGACAATAAATATCTAACTTAACTATGTAAATACAAGCATTACAGCATAGGTTTAGCTTAATCGTTATCATTATAAGGGAGCCAGCTTCCTCGCCATGTTCCTGGAGCCCATGCTGAAGTTAGCGTGGCACACACGGTTCCTTTGACGCCCTCCGTAGATCTTAATCATGGAGCCCACGCCGATCCCTCCTCACAGGTACAGGTGCCGAGCTGTGGATGCTGGTGAGACATGCAAACAGTACACGGTATACGTATGTTTAAATATGTCATTATGTTATCATCTGAAACATTCTTGACTTGTTCACCCAAAACATATGAAATTAAACATTCCAACTTATCAAATGTGTGACATTTGTCTCTGCAGAATTGTATGCGTCTGTGGGGCCAATATGTTTAAGTAGATAACATACACAGCAGCTAAAAGAGGATTGTGTGCATATGCTTTTATTGTATATATTGTACCAGTTTTGGAAAATCTACTAATGATAGGATAAATATTACACAAGTGTTTTGTGTATATTCATATATCACATGGATTTCTAAAATGGGGTCTAGAGACCATGCAGGAGTCCTTCAGAACATTACACAGTGTGTCTAGGAAAAGTATATAACTTTTTTTGTTGGTAAAGTCAATGTTGATTCTCATATTAACAATTTGTTTAACTAGCCTATATACTACAAGAGCATAATAGAGTTCCTGAAATTCAGTTATGGCTTTTGGTTTTGGTGTGCCACCCCAAGATATTTAGTGGCCCCACCTGGCCACTGATATGAGGTCTTTGACATGCAAAAGTTTGAGAACCACTGAAATAGTGCAAATATCAATTAAATTATTATTGACACAAAGGAAATGCTGAAAAAAATTTCATTTCACTTAGCTATGGCTGTAACTAATTAATCTCACTGTTGATTAATAAGCAATTATTTGTTTGAAAGACTGTTAAATCTATAAAATGAAGGAAAAGACAATTCTGAGCAACGGTTTAAACACCCCCACAGGGATCCAGTTTAATATATTGTTAAGCTCTGAAGAGGAACAAAGTAATGTTCAAGTTCATGTATGCCACTGTCTCTCTGCCAGAGCATGTGAAGGCTTGCTAGCTTTCCGTGAAGTTATGCCTGAGGGGCACAAACTGGGGCTTCAGTACGGTCAAAACTCCAGCAACACGTTGTATATAAAACAACTTCATTGTAAGGTAGTTTATACACAAAAGTCATTCAATGTATTTATTATTTAGTTTGAATTAAAAATGTAATAATTACTTAATTTAATTGAGTACCATACTTAGAAATTGTACTTAAGCACAATAACAGAGTAAAAGCATAGTTACCTTCCACCTTTACTGTATATACATTTGAAGTTGGCCTGCCTAAGTGTAGCACTAAGTTTGAAATTTCAATGAAAGAATATCAATCTACCCACAGGCCTATTTCTTATTTGAAAAGGATGTAATTGATCTGTATGATGAGATAAACTTTATATATCCTTCGCAGGGAAAAGTGATGCATATACATCACATCTCTTTATTTTAAATCTTTATTGAAAACAATAAAAGCTTTCTTTAAAGACATTTAAAAATCTGAGTCTTGATGTTGTACCAACCTAACTGTAACAAATTGAACGTTTGTATAACCTGAGCCTTATTGTTCACTCGCTTGTTTATTGTTAGTTTGCAAGACATCAATTGTCCTTGTTCAATGAGTTATAATTATATTTAATTTATAATGTTACCGTGTTACTATACAAGATCATACAATCGTCTCTGATTCTCAAAATCATTACCCACAATGCTGCAATACATTAGCTGTAGCTAACAAACAGCTGCTAAGACTTGAGCCATCTTTACTCCAGCAGACTTGTGCTACATTTTCAGACGGAAGCATTTAAACGTTTGATTCAGAGAATGGCAAATCTGGTTTCAATTATTAACAGTTGAACTTGGTATTTCAAATGTTCCAAATATCAGTCCACTTGCAGCCGTAAAGCCATTCACTTCTTGTTAAAGTTGCAGGAAACTCCCACTGCTGTGTTCGTCTTCTTACTCCTCCTCTTACATTGTCTATATCCTATATATGCGAATGACCGTGGTGATTGGTGTCTGCCATCTTGTCTGCAGCGAGGTCCCTCACAACTTCTGGTTGTTCATGGCACAGTATAGCCTACTGTAGGAGGCTCTGATGGAAACTGCAGCGCAGAGTTTCAGTTCTGCCTCAGCATCCCTGCTGACTCCCCGGCTTTAATTTCTCAAATAAAATGTAGCCCACATACAGTATTTATACCCACATTTGCTTCTTTAATCATTTCACACTGTTATCTGCAGTCTCAAGATACTTTACACATCATCCAATCCCATTATATCAAGTGCAATTTTTGTATAATTTCTTTCATTGAAAATTCCTTGTCTCCTCACTTTGTGATTATTTTGGTTTATCGTATCTATGAAAATAAAATAAAGAAAAGACTACTTTATACTTATGTTAAAAGAGAATCAATCAAATGTGCTTACAATCCCAGGCCCAGAAATGAGTAACTGATACAATGCTCCAAGTAATACCTGAAAACATCATGTGCTGTAGTAAGCTTATTCGAAGAGGATGAGAAAAGAAAAACAAGTACAGAACTATCTGCAGTAAAATGAAACTAGAATAAATAGACCAGTTTCTCTGATCATGAGAAACAATTGTGATCAGTTGAAGATGCTTTATTTGGGCCCACGCTCACATATTGAAAGAAAATGGGGAAAAGAAACAATTTTAGTGCCAAACTTCTGCTTTTGTGGTGAGTAAAATCACATCTCTTTAATATTTGCTCAATAAAAGTATTTTAAATACTGATGTCATACTACAAGACTAGTTAGCCATGTGTCAGATACTGATGCACCATGTACTGTAGGGTTTGGGTTGGTTTCTGTTAAAACATGTTTTAAATGTCCACTTCATCAACATCTGATATATGTTGCATATTAGGCTACCTATAGTGTTGTTTCAACTTACCGAGGATGTAAGGTACAATTGTCTGCTTTTGCAACTATGCTCATTATTGTTTTTACTTGTTTCACCACAATCTGTCAACCAAACAAACAGGGCAGAGCTGGATGTGAGAGTGGTTGTTTCTTTGGTCCGAATGTTTGTTTAAAAAATACACTTGTCTACACGTTTCATAATTCACATAATGACTTGGTTTAGAGGCCTTACTGTAGGCTACATTATGGTACGCTTTTACATCTTGTTTCAATAAATAAAACATTAATGACGCTTGAAATCAGTAACTCCAGCTTTAAATGCATACAAATACAACTTATTTACCTTAAGGTCAACAGCTGTTTTTGAGCATTAATTTACATACACCACCTGCCTGTGTGATTGACAGGGGGACATCAGCCAGTCAGGTAGAGTAGGCTGGTTTTGAGCTATAGCCTACATACTTGTTGAGAAAAGCGCTCCGACAAACTCCTGATTTTTGACGTCCTTCACTGGGCATCTAAAAGGCTATTTGGAGTCAAGGGTGCTTAAAATTAAATTTTAAATATTCATATACCTAGTGGCTATAGGAGCCAAAATGCACCGCCCGTCACAACCTAGCTATACTGTCTATGGTCACAACCAGGTGTTGGGACGTTGGAACTATTTCCTAACGTTAGCTAGTAGCTTTAACGGATAGCACTCAGGTCATAACGGCTCTGACAGTTACTCACACATACAGCTCGCTTAATATCCAGTAATAACAAATATCTTACTTTTGATATACCTACAAAGCCGACAGACAGGTGGTAGGGTACTTTGGGATGGAGTTTAGTCCCAGTTTAGCCGATGGCAGCTAATGCGGTTGAAGGAAGGATGCTGAGGAGTGTGTGTGTGTGTGTGTGTGTGTGTGTGGGGGGGTTGACTCATGTCAAGCCCCTGAGTGAAGCAGGGGCTTGACATTCCTGCTTCACTCAGCCCTTAAACCAAAGTAACTCAAACACTAACGGTAATATTCACCATGTATATTGTAATCACGCAGTATACGTGTCGAATTGATGGTTAAACATCGTTAAAAAAGAGCCTTTTCACTGTGACGATGCTCGGTGTAAGCTGTTCTCGTTGAGTCCCAGCAGAGGGTAGTGTCGGGGCACCCTCACATCTCTGGCCCATTTCTCTGTTTTACCAGACAGACCCAAAGCCCTTTCAAGAATTGTGCTGCAGTCAGCAGGCAGGATAAAAGCAACTCAGTGGGGAAGACACCACTAGTGGATGGTTAGTAACCTTTTAGTTTCTTTTCCTTTTTCACCAGCCAGGATGTTGCTTTGAATTGCTGCATAGAGTGCAGTTGATGTGTGAAATGTGCTTTATGGCTTAAAAGAAGTGCAGAGGTTAATGTAAATGATATGTAATATGTAATGAATGAACGCTTTTCATAAAATATGATTGCTTTCGGTCATCATTGATGACCATTGGCCATCTTTCTAGATTCAGGCTAGTATCCAGGCCTCTATATTTGCCAAGGTGATCGCTCCACTTGGAAAACAAGGCAGTATGCAGAGACTTACTACTATCAGTGTTTTATTAATAAACACTCATTGCTGGCAAAAATGTGAAGTTATATCTAAAGACAGCATACAGTGAAAGCTTCCTAAACAACCAATTTCTCTCTTTACCCTCCAATGACCTGCCTTCCTTCTCTTCTGCTCTCAACTTTTGCCTTAATCCCTTACATACTATTAGTAGAATGAAATGATCTCAAAGCATCATTCATGTCACCCTCTGTCAACCTGCAATATCAGCAGGCAACCTGTGAACTAAATGTAAATTCAGCATAACTACAAAATAGGTTTTTACAGGAGCTATAATTTCAGAAACCTCTCAGGTTCACATTATGTTAGTTGTACTTTTGTGTTTAAAATGTAAAAAAAAGAATGGCAAATGCCATACCAGATACCAGAGATTAAGGTTGTGTTACATATTCCCACATGTGGCCAATAAACCTGAAGAGTAATTGTAAATTTTCTGTGGATGCATTAATCAATTAATTAACTTTTCTATTTACATTGGAAAACACCAAAAATTATCTACAAATACGATCTAAGCCAAATCGGACATGTGGATGTCAGGATTGCAGGCTTGCACTGAAGATTCAAATAAATATGATAAGTGGTGTGTTCATTTATTCATTCAGATTTGTTCAATTAATTGATTAGTCAGTTGACAAAAAATACAATCAATTCATTGTGTAAATACCAAATATTAGCTTGTGACAGCTTCTTAAATGTGAGGATTTGCACATTTCATTGTAAATTGAATCACTTTGGGGTTTTGATTTTCAATTAAAAACATAAGCAGTTTGAATATATCTTGTAGTTTGAGATAAGACTCGTTCATTATATGTGACATTTTTTTTACTGAATGATCAATCAAGAAAATTATAGTTTGACTAATTAATAATGAACATCCAATCATTCCTTGCAGCACTATTATGTTGTATGTTTCCAAAGCATTGCTTAAGTTTTAGTAGTTATAAGTGTAGTTGACACTATATACCGCTGAAAATACAGAAAATCCTGCCGTTTTACCGATTTTTTTTCCTTGACCCCAAAAAGTCTTTTCTGGTATGTAGGCTAACATGATATGCGGATTACCACCAGCGTGTGAAACACTGCCTCTAAAGCCAAAGTAGATGAATGTGAGTTTACAAATGTGCAGACATGTTCATACGCACACACACACACACACACACACACACACACACACACACACACACACACACACACACACACACACACAGAGCAGCCCTGTGCTCTCTGTCAGCCCATCTAAGCTTCTTCCCCTCCCCCCCTCTCAACATCTCTCTCCCCTTTTTTGTCCCCCTCGCCCTCTCCTTTTCCCTCCCGCTCTCTCCTGCCTGCTAGCACTATTTCAAGCCTCTTCCTAGGAGAGAGCGAGAGAGCGAGAGAGAGAGAGAGGCAGAGACACACAGATGCGCAGTTAGAGAGAGAGAGATAGAGAGAGAGAGGGGAGGGGAGTGGAAGCAAACAGGATTTAGAGTTCAAGTGCACGTGCAGAAAAGAAGAGAGTCTGAGCAGAAAGGAAACCAGGGAAAGGAACAGCAGGGGCGGGAGACAAAGCACACAGTAGTTTTTTCTCCTCTTCTTTCTTCCTCTCTATTTTCTTCTCACAGAAAAAGAAAGGTATTACCCGTGGAACAGAGGGGTGAAAAAATGAAAAAGTACAAAATTTGAATACTGTGAGCGTAAAAAAATGTATTCCTATTCCTGCCCCCTCCTCTTTCCTTTCCCCACCAACACACTCCTCCTCCATCCCTCCCTCTTGGATATTTCTCCATGAACCCCCAGTTCTCTCTCTCTCTCTCTCTCGCTCTCTCTGTCTGTCTTCTCGCTGGCTCTGCTTTCGCTCTCCTCCCACCTCTTCACACACGCACACCCCGGAGTCCTTCCCACTCCTTCCCCTCACGCGCGCTAACTATCCACTTTCACTGGAGACTGACCGCAAAGAGCTCGGTTTTATTCCTTCTTTTTCTTTTGCTTGCCATTCTTTGCTTTTGGTTATGCCCTCATATACGGAGGCACCATCACCCCTACTATGCGTGGCGCCCCTGAAAAATGCAGGCCATGGATTGTCCCTGCGTTAGACTGAATGCCACAAATCGCTTGTCCTTTACTGTTAACAGTTTTTTTCTATACTTCTGCAGTATTTTTTTTGTCAGAACTCGACTTCTGTTTAGAAACCATTTTTTGAATCGTATCTGTATTCTAAAGGTTTTAAAAAGGAAAAGAGTGTCCGATGAATGGACAGATGAAGGGGACAGAGGCAAAGAATGAGGGGAAAATGGAGAGCATGGTCTGCGGGAGAAGACAGAGAAAGAGAGAGAGAGAGAGAGGTAGGAGAAAGAGTACCGGCACTGGCAAGAAAAACAGGAGGGGGAAGAGAGGAGAAGGGGGACCAGTAGGGGATATACTTAGGAAGGAGGGACGGCTAGATAGGAAATTGGCAAAATCGCGGGAAAAACGACAAAATACAAAACTCCATAATGAGCAAAAACTGGACTTCTCGTCAAACTCAGACTTGCACTTTTTTGACATGATTTTTCATCACTTCTCCGGTCACCCTCTCATTCATCTGTGAGTATACTGTATGTACATGTCCTTTTCCTTTCCCATACATGCATCCTTTTGACTTTTTTCTTTAAAACATTCTTCTCACCCCCACCTTGCCTTCAATTCCCTTTTCAACTCTTTTTTTTTCTTGTTTGAGAAATGTGTTCCCTAGGTTGCTAATCCCCCCATCCTGTTCGTCTTTCCCATCTCGCGCTCCACCTCTTTCCCTCTTTCACTGTCTTTCTCTCTTTCCTCCTTCAGCTCCTCTTTATAATGAGTTATCGCTGTTCTCTTTGCCTCTCCTTGAAGGATTACCTCTACTCACATTTAGATGAGGGCTTTGGAAAGGGATCACTGAGTGCACCGAGTTTTACGGGGCCCATGCATGGGAGGCTAGCACATGAAGGAGGCAGGGTGTGTGCATTTCTGTGTGTATCTATTTGTATTAGTCATGTGTATCTGTGTGTCTGTGCGTGTGTGTTAGTATGTTGGGGTGTGATTTAGAGTTAACGGAGCAAGCAGTGACGGTCAATCCTGCGTACGCATGCGTAGATTCGCACAATCACGTTTTATATTCACGAAATGATTGTGCAATGGTGTTTGTTATAAAATGCAAAAAAATTGAAGGTGATGTGTTAGAATGAGGCGAAATAGAGAGGTGAGAACACAGTAAGTACTGCAGGATTTCTTCTTTTTCCTCTTTCCTTGCATATTTCACTCCTCCCATGCTTCTCCCCCTTTTCTGTCCCATCTTCCATCCGTTCATCCGGGTAACCTCAATCTATCTGTTAGTCCGCCTGTAAAGACGAAACCCACAGTCCAAGATGTGGTTCGGTATCAACAAAAAATAAGGGTGGATTTATTCCAGGGCGTAAGTTAAGTAACAAACTGAAGTTTGTTTCAACAAGTTTTTTCATTTTTATAACTGCGCTTTTGGGCGAGATTACTTCGTTTGATGTGGTGAAGTTACAGGTAAAGACGGAGGCTTTGACGCAAATTACTGCATGTCTGCTATGTAAAGATGTCGACAGTAGTGGGTTACAGTGGACAGAGGCATTCGATATATAGCACAAGTCTGCTATCGTCCATTTGCAGTGTAGTCCATCTGCTGTAACATCCATCAAGTATACTCTTTTTCTCCTATGGTAACAGCTTCAGATATCTCCTGACATCTCTTTCCTTTCCCCTTTTTCCTCTCCTGTGTTATATATCTGCCTGCTCTGTTTTTTTATTTACATAGCCTTCTGTTATCTCTGCCCACATTCTCTCTATTACTTACCACAGTTGTTATCTATATCCAAGATTGTCCACTGGTATCGTTCCGAGGGGAGTGTGCGTGTCCCTCCGCCGGCAACGTTTTTTTTCTGGTGTGCGAGTGTGTGTTACTTTAAGCCATAAGTGCTGACACACCTTTTGTTTGTTTGTGCTAGTTTCTGTCATTTTTGTCTGGTTTAAAATCTTTGCTTATCATTTGTTTGTGAATGAAGCAAGGTTATCGAAGTTATGCAAGGTCGTCAAGAAATTTTTGATTAAAAACCGCGCAGACATTTTCAGAAATACATACTGCAGATGTATAATAAAAAAAGAATCTTAATTGTATAGCCAAGGCCGTTAGATAACAGTTACTGGCCTAGTTTTCTAATAATATATTCAGTGTCTAAATGTGTGCTAAATGAATTCATATGCAATGATTTCAATAATACACAGTTTGTTGTTTAGTGGCTCGACCTTTCAGTGACCTCCACTGTAGCTCTCAAGAACATGAAGGGAAACGTCTTTGATGTCAACATTTTGCGGAGGAATCAAAGGTCCGTGATTTTCAGCAAAAGAAACAAGAAGGTTAGGAGAGGTAAATCCCTTTTAAAGCCGTTAACTTGATCTTTTTTTATTTCAAATTTGACTTTTACGTTACCAAACCTGCCTTGCACCTTTGATTGCACGCATGAGGGGATTTGATGGGAATGTCAGTGTAGTGGGACCCCCAGGTTATGAAATATTACTCAGGCAGACCTGGTGTTATGTAATCTTACATAACTGAGGCAGCAGCTCAGCAGGGTCGTGATCAGAGGCTCTGGAGGAGAAGCTATATGGGTCTGTTTATGGTATGAACTCACTGGCAGGGTCACAGACTCTGGGCCTTAAAGGGGAAGAGGCCCTGACTGCATAAAGAAACTGCAGTATTCACACATATGGACTTAAGTGCCTGACACCTAAAGACTGAGGAAGTAGAATAACCTCACCTATAGTAGGAACGGTTTGCTGCAGGCGGTCTGCCTCATTTACACGTTACAGTATGTACATTTCTGTATCATTTGCCAAAACTCATCCTGTTTAAGCTAAATACTTCTATGTCCTTAGTTAACTTTAAGTCAGTTACTGATCTCTGATTTAATTCAACCTCTAAGTTAAAAATTGGTTTTCTTAAAACGTGCAAACCTTCGAAGATAGCCTGCCCAAAACTAGTGTATATCTGACTGCATAATATTTGTAACTTCACACAGTATGTCACAAAAAGTCACAGGACTGCAGTCCACAGCCATGACCCATGATTCTCTACCAGCTCTCTGTGGATCTCATGTATTTCTCGTTCATAATTAATGACATTCAACCGCAGCATACATTAATGGATCGAACAGACCTCAGGAATTCCCATGCAAGCTGTCATTGTGTGTAGCAACTTTGAATTTATGCTGCTGAATTGGTTTTCCCAGCTGTGACTAGTGACTAGTGCTGGTACAACAGGCCTGCTGTGAGCTACGATTGGTACTTTGAAATGCCTGCAACAATCAGAAGTGTTAGTAGTAGAAGTGAAATATTAAATGATTAGAAAGGATCTTGAAATATGGTTAAATATGCAGCGAGGATGACCAAAATTAGTGTTAAGAATGCGGCTGGATTTATTCTAGCTAAGAGACAAATAAAAGACAAACAATCCAGAATCAGTTCAAAATGTTTTACAGAATATCTACAATTAATTAAGTAATTACAATGCAAAAAATAATGTAAATGTATGTCTGTTTTTCAGGTTGAGCCTCTGAGAAAACCTGAACTTTTCATTGAAGAAGTGATTTTTATCAGGTAAGGAAAGATTTACTGTACATTTATTTAACTTTAAAAAGGGTCCAGAATAAGCAACAGATGCTGTACGTCCTCTTTATCCCCAGAGATTGAGTCTATGTATAGGTTTGTTTAAAATCATGTGCTTTACTGACTGGAGCTTTGCTTAATGGCACTCAGCAGTCAGAGACACTTGGTCAGCCATTTTAGTCTGTGGCCCGATCGAAATGCCGATGCACCATCAGAATAATTGAATTACTATTCCCTGAGTCATTCTGTCATGATTAACCTCACATATACATGTGCACTGTGGGCCTATGTGAAAGCAGCTAGCAGACAAGCTTTAATTTTGCTGGCACACCTACTTGAGTCAGTTTGGTGTAATACTGTTGGCTGTGACTTATCTTAGTAAGCAACTAGTGGAAGGGTCATCTGTTGGTCACGTCTCGATTATCAGATGTTGCTGAAAAGTGATAGAGTGCGTGTATAAAGAGCGGCCTGTGGTGTGATGCCTCACATTACATTTTTGTCTTTGTGCTGATGTCACCCCCATGCCCCCGGTCCAGCAGCAGGAGAATAAGAGCTACAATCTGCCTCTGCGACACAATAGAGCCCTTCTTGCCCTGATATTTTCACAATGGGTTTTTGCAGGGCCCTATGCACACACAGACTGTTGATTCAGAGTCAGTTGAACTGTGCACTTTACCTAATATTTCCATTGTTGTTGAAGGTGTTTGCTCAGAGATTTGAAGCAGTTTGCTTCTACTGTCAGAAAAAGCTTTGTAAATACACTGCAGGTAATTTATTCGATTTCCAGATTCATTCGCAGCACCCACTCATAATGGAAAATGTTAATGCTGCTTCATAAACTGCGTAGGGTTAGTAGCATGTGTATTTTTGAGGTTGAGGTTGTATTTTTCCTGGGTCAGTAACAAAGAGAGGCCATGTAAGCCACTGCAGTACAGTTTGGTGGTGTGGCATGAGTTAACGTCTGATGAGGACCGGAGGAATGTGTCCGGGTCGACAGGGAGAATTCCTCAGTCTTGCGCGACTAGGTCACTGCATTGACGAGAGTCTGCCACCTATTTTAGCTTGTGCATTGCCCTCCTCTATCTTTTTCTAATTCTGCCTGCCTGTCTTTCTCTCTCTCTCTCTCTACTCGTTTTCCTCTGTCTGGTTCCAAGTCTGTCCTCCTTTCTCCTCTTCCACTCTCTTCCTTTACATCATATCATCTTTTGTTCTAACTGCTTGCTCTTTGTTTGTCTCTGTCTCTCTCTCTTGTGTCTCTTTTGGTTAATCTGTCTGTCTTTCAGTCACGCCGTCTATTTTGCTGTCCTACTTTGCCACGTTTTTATCACTTTGTTCTGTCTTTTATTTGTCCCCATGAACTTTTTGCATGAACATGTTTTTTTTCTTCAAATATATTCCTTACGTCATTATTCTGTCTTTGTCGTTTATCCATTCCCCAGCCCTTCACCTTCCTGTCTTTTTGTATCAAGACTGTCTCTCCCTCTCTGTCTTTTTCTTTGGCACATTGAGGTCAGTGCTGCCGATCCTTTCAAGAGGACATGGTGAGAGTGCAGGGGAGTGAGACAAAAAAAGACGTAGACATATACATTCTCTATATGCTTGTGTATATGACATTGGCATGCTTGTTATTAATGCAGTGCTGTAGCATGCATATGGAGCCTGGTGGTGCTGGTCATGTATGATTTATACAGTGCGTTCCCACATTCAAGGCCGTTGGCTTTCATACCAGTTATCTGTTTTCTTGAGTGAAGAAGTTTGCAGAGTCTCATCTCTTCATTTGCTCACAGCGGGGGTGACAGACAGACCCCCAGGTACAGAAGTGTTTCCGTTGTTGGCAGATGTGGCGATTTGACACAGTCTGAACCTCGCACACATGCTCACTGATGGAAGCACGTTTCTCCCTTTTACACTGATGCAGGCTGCCCACAGCCTTACACCTCATGCAGATGGATATCAGCAGCCACATCTGGAGATTCTTGTTCTTCTGTACTCTACATCCATTCCATAAACATGTGAATTACTGGTGGGATACCTGGCTCAAATGTTTCATGATTTATTGTTTCACTTAAATTGGGTGAGAGATGTTCGTGGTTTGCCCCATTTGGACATTATAACAATGCGAAATTAAAAAAACAGAATTAAGTCATTTTAGCACACTTTTCTGTCATTGACAAAATGCCATTCCATCTGAACTATTCATTTTTCCTATCTGAACTATTCTACTATGCTAGATTTTTGACTATTCTTTCATCCCTATCTTGTAGTCCATTTACTAGGTCATTTGAATTCCATAAAATATATTAAAAGATCAAAATGATTAGCTTGTATTAAAGCAAATAAATAGTGCTGAAATGTTTAGTCGATTACTAGATAAGTCATCTTTTTAGCAAAAATGCAAATATTCTCAATTGGTTCCTGTCTTTTTAACGTGAATATTTGCTGGTTTTCTCAGTCGTCTGAGAATCTAAAGATGTCAACTTGTGCTTTGGGAAAATGTTTTTTTTTTTTTTACTATTTCTAAACATTTTATCAACTAAACGGTAAATTGATTAATGAAAAACGAATTGACAAATTAATCAATTAAAAACAAAAAATAGTTAGTTGCAGCCCTATGTGTTTACATATAAAAGTTTTACACACTTAACTGTGATTGATGGCGTACCATAGTAACAATTCTGTCATGTTAAATTATTAACTGTAATGACATGCCCATCTTATAGTCCATTTAGGTTAAAACTGAATTATTAAGTAAAGAGTTTAAATCCATAAAAGACTAAAACTGAATTATTAAGTAAAGAGTTTAAATCCATAAAAGACATTTCTGAAACTATCACAAAGTCATAGCGTGTAATAAAACACTGATATTTGTGCATGCTACACTAAAATAATTTCATCACAACTATGTGTGAGTCTGAGCTATTTTAGGTAACATCAATCTCCAAATTGGATTTCATAGAATATTGGGATAAAGCTCTTCAAATGCTATTTAATTTATCTCTGACAACATGTGTGTAACTCTGCCTGTGTTTGTTCGTATGTGTTCGCTCGTCCCGCCACCGAGCACCTAAAGCCCTGGCAGTTTCAGACAGTGAGGGGAGGTGAGACGTGAGTAATAGCAGTGACTGATGATGTCACAGACAGCATTGCGCCGCTTCAGCTGCCCTCCTGACCCGGGTTTAGGATGGCGGCAGCAGCGCGCAAGCACCCGTGGGTAACACACGCCAAAGCACATTAGAGGCAGGGAGATGGAGAGAGGCAGGGATGGAGCACACAGAACACAGCTCAGGGGGACAGAGAGAGAAAGAGAGAAAGAGAGGGGAGGCTGTCAGATTAAAGAGGAGAGGCAGGAAGAAAAGCTGAGAGACATGGCGATGTTTGCCTCGCCATGCTTTTTTTTTTTTAGCAGGCTGTCTGGTTGGAGTTGATGTTCTTTATCATTGCCTCAGGTATCTCTCCCTCTCCCTCTCCCTATCTCTCCCGTCTTTCTCTCTGTCTGTCTCTGTGTCGGTTTTACTTCCTCTATCAAACTAAATGAGTCTTTGCATGAAAAGAAAAAAATATGTTGATATACGATTAGTCAGAAAACTAATAGACAACAACTTTTATAATTATTATAAAAAATATAATAATAATAATCATTTATCAAGGAAAAATGCCAAACATATGCTTGTTCCATCTGATCAGACGTGAGGAATTGTATCTTTTCTCTTTCTGATATCATTGTCAGTTTAATCTCTTTAGTTTGGTACAGATGAGTGACAGTGATGTAGTTGAAGGCCTGCTGAGCTTGTTTCTCCAGACATTAGTCTGATAGATTTACTCAGATGGCAGCTGCTCTTTGCAGTCCCACTTTTGCTCCAGTGGGTCCATTGGGTGCTACAAAATATGCAATTCATGATGATTCATATGAAGTCATAGTAGCCCTTATGTAGCTTAGAGAAACATATTGAAAGACAATATGATGTACAGTATGATCTTAAACCTGGCTGATAGAGGAATTGTTGCTTTGATGCAAATGAATTGAGAATATTCTCACTGTCTGATACAGGCATGGCCACAGCCAAGGGGGTAAGCCTCTCTCCACAACCTGTACCTCCTATGGCGCCATTTTGATGCTAACAAGCATTCCATTGACTGCCATTCATTTTGACGTCACTTTGACAGCGAATAACTTTACATCTGAAGCGTTTAAAGACTTTCTTTGTCCATTGTTTATTTCTAAAGAAACACAACAATGTATAAAAGGCTATAAAATTACCTTGTATCTCACGTTATGGCTCCTTAGCGATTGTGTCATAACCACGCAACTTACTGTCGCATAGTAGAGGAATTACCGTATAGTACAGGAAAAGCTCGCATAGTTGCGACTTACATTAGCTTATTAAGTTGAATTACTAATGTTAACTAGCATTTTAGTTAGCAGTAATTACCCTGTGTCTATGTTATCTCCTAACATATACCTAGGCTCTCCATCTCTGCAAGATTGGGAATGATTGAGATTTCTCTTGGCACAGCTACCAGAAGACTTACAACTTTCAGACAGGTTGCTCACGTCACATATACGTTTTCAAGCTCAGTTGGAGGCTGCACAGTAACGCTCAGCTATCACCAGAAAAGTGCTTCTAATATACCTTCACTGGTCTCCGTCCAGAACAACGGGATCTGTTGGTCCATTTATTTAACTGCCACAGCCAGTCTATAGAAGGTATTATACTAACATTTAATTTAGAGCTCAAACAACTAATCGATTAGTAAATCCAAAGGACTTTAATTAGCTACAACTTTGATAATAGATTCTGTCATTATTTTTTTTTATGAAAAAGTTTTTTAAAAAATTGCTGGTTCCAGCTTCTCAAAAGAAAGATTTCTTTCACAATTGTTCTAACATTTTAGAGACTAAACAACTAATGAAAAGCAAAATAATCGTTGCAGCCCTGCAGTAGTTTAATTAATCACCTTGAGAATTGTATCATATTTCAATGCTCATGCATTTTTTGTAATAATAGAGCATAGTCACAATGTGAATAAAGTAAAAGTTGTAGGGAATGTAATGTTGTAGGGTTTTTTAATTGTAAAATTTACAACACGTTATTTAGCCATAACTCATGCATTTTTGTGTTATTTTACTGCATATGTAGATCATCATTGCAGCCAAATCTTCCACTAGAATAGTAAAAAAATAGCAACTGTGCCCCTTAGACCCTTAGCCAATTATACCGTAAACGATAAAATAAATCCTAATCAGATCATAGTTTACAAGGAGAAATTGAAGTGGCTGTTATATTTAACCTGATTTTCTGATATACATTGTGCAAATTGTAATAACATTTTTGCGATAGTATTCAATGTCCCACCATTCATGCTTCTCTTTCAAGGCTAAACTGTGAATTCTGGGAAATGCATTTTATAGGTATCCTCTTCAATTAAACAATACCACTTACAGCAAACAGTATTTTCTCAAAGGCATCAGAGATACTGCACTTAAAGCTAACTGAGGCATTTACGCATCATTGAAATCTATCTCAAGAGCCGAGGAACCTTGAGCTGGAAGTTGAGAGTGCCGGTTCACAAGCACTCAGCACCCATGTGTTTGTTTTCACCACTATCACTTCAAAGTCTCATTCAGTTCCAACTCCCAAATGGCTCTTGATGCTTTGATCTCAGTGCAGAGAAATGAGTAGATACTCAAAGCCGAACAATCCTGTAATTTCAAGGCAATACTCCAACTTCTGGTATGATATATCTCACCAATAAACAGATGCTAATAAATGTAACTGAGATAATGAACTATGTAATATACAGTTAATGTAGCAAAATTGTAAATGTAAGTAATTGGTATGTTGATACTGCTACAATCCATCGCGTGTATTGCTCAGGTCACAATAATATTCTTAACAATAGAAATATGATACTTGATCAAATCTCTGGGGATTTCTCCATCACAGTCTAGACGAATATTGTCGACCAGTATATTATATTTCAGCCGAGGACCTTACATGTGCTGTTAGACAGAAATACAGCTTCAATCAGGCATTTTAGACCAGAAACCTTTGTCTAAAACCAAACCCAATTATTAGAGTTTTATTATATTATTAGATCTAAAACCTATCATTTAGAGCTGTAACTATTAGTTGATTAATCACTTAATTGATTTAATGCAACTTTTTGCAACTATGATAATCAATTAATCATTTTAGTCATTTTCAAGCAAAGCGCCACACATTCAAACTTATCAAATGTGAAAATGTTTAGCTTTCATATAATTGTAAACTATATCTCTTTGAATTTAAGATTTTGGTTGGACAATAAAAAGCTATTTGACGACATCACCACGAGCTCACAGAAATTATAATAGGCATGTTTTGCTATATTCTGACATTTTATTGACAAAGGAAATTGATTAATTTAGAAAATAATCAACAGATTAATTGAGAGTGAAAATAACTTTTTGTAGCACTACTAACATTGATAAAGATTGTTTGGTAGTTTTAGTACTTTCCAAACCTTGTAGTAAAGCATTGAGAAGTCTAACCCACTCCCAATCTGAACGGTCCTTACCGGTTTGGCTGTAAATGTCAAGCTCCAACTGGGACTTTAAGTGGAAAGGTCAGAATTAAATCCTCGCTAGCCTGAGATTTTTAATCTTACCATGCATGGTGAGAAGGAAACAGGTTATTTAGACATGGAATAGAAGTAAAAGGGTCAAGACTGTGCAGACAGTGGCAGATGTTGCTGTTGTAAGATCATCTGAGAAGGTTTGTTTATTCACAGACATGACCCTCTCACCTCAGTCATCACCAGATTGGTCTCTAACAAAGTGTTGTACTAAAATGCTCTAACATAAAAAAAAAAAAAATAAGGTTGAGGATTGCTGATTTTTGTCAGCTACATAGCATACATAGCATTACAAGCATGAAGCACACGCATGAAAAATATTAAATAAAAAGTGGATTGGAAAAAGTAAAATACTAGAAAAATGTATTTTACAGTGGTTAATTATTTTATTCAGGCTTCAATATTTAAAGGGCTTTCCATAATAAAATACAACAAAGTGAAGGAAGGACAACAAATGTGTAACTTTATTTAACCAGGAAAGAATATTAAAAATAGAAATATTCATAAAAAGAAGCACTGCCACTCTCATTTCACTACTACTGTCCACTAAACACTACCTGTGATGTAGGAATGCCGGGCTTGTCTCCGGTGCACCGCTGCTTTCATGTCTCTCTGTATGTCTCTCTACCTCGCTTAACCATCCATTTTAACCGTCAATGACCTCAAATCACTGAGGTTTGGATTGTAGAAATGAGGGGTCTTTCCCAAGTGTACAGTTAGTCGCTGTACTGCTGGTAACACATCACCCCTTCAACCCACCACCACCCCTCCTCCTCTGTGGCGCATCACCCCACTCACTCGCTTCCAGACTCTCCTCTCTCCTTCCCTCCCTGTCTTAATATTGATCTGAATTCATTTGTTTCCTATTGATCTGCCACTCCACCGTCTGCCGCATTGAACAAACACAAGGACACACACCATGCACAGCCTCATACACACACTTGTGCAGATGCGGCACATGTGCAACTCCTAAAAGCCTCACACATGTACACACATATACACAAAGAAAAAAAGTAATTTACTAACCTGTTATATGTGAACTGATTTGAAGGTACAGTAATTGTGTATTCCTTGAAAACCCTTCATAGTCTTCAGAATAAAATTAGCAAGTTAAGTCAATCAAGTTTAGGGTTCGGTACCGGACCGGATTAGAACGCAAATTTCGGTTCCTCATTTCGGTTCCACTTAATGTGTCGACTGAAATATTTTCCCTCTGTTGCCCCGAAACGGACATAAAAATATCACACTTTCTCTGTAGTCTACCGTTAGCTAGCTATCGTAAATGTAGGCTACTTTTAAATGCCATATTTTCCCCTGGGCTCACCCAAACGGACGTAAAAGCATATTAACCATCAGGAGAGGTGTCGTATCTTGCCAGAGAAGGCAAATATGGTTATTTTTCTGCAAAAGAACTGCTAAAATTTGAAGCTGGTTTAGTTAGCATACCAACTCAACATTTATTTTGTTGTTACTTGTTAATATTGTAACTGTTATTTATTGTTAAATTATTATAGTTGTGTGTTAGGTGACTTAGGTTTACTTATTATATATTTAAGTACTTTAAAACATTAATATATTGTTACATTTAAATAATTTTCGATTTAAAAAAAAACTCTGTAACAGAGCCTTTCTTTGATGTCATTTTTCAGTTTTTCAAGAATCGTTTTAAGAATCGGAATTGTTTTAAAAGTACCGGTTCGGCATCGGAATCGTAACAATCCAAACGATACCCAACCCTAATCAAGTTTAAGGCTACACTGCGTTCATTTATGGGCTTTCCATAAACTGTATCATAATGAATACAGAAGAATGGAAGCCCAGAACAAAAACCTAAAAAAAAGAAATTAAATTATGCAGAAATAAAATGTAACATATGAACATGTTTAATATATTGATTGAAGGATATGACTGGCGTTACTCCATATTTTTCTTAACATTGACATTAAAACCAGAAATCAACAATGTGTTAGCAGCCTCGCGACAATCACAAGGTAATAATCAATAAGCTGTGACAGGTTGACCAAGCTTTCCTGTGGCCCCACCAGCCACTCCAAATTTTTGGTTGGTGGCATCAAGTTGCCATGACACCAGACTGTTTTTCCTGCCCTCTGACCTCCTTTCAGGACATGCTGTGCTCATTCAGACTGCATCTCCAGCAGCAGCTTGAGTTCAAAGGGCCAGGGGGGGAAAGAGGCAAGGGGGAGAGGCTGTGTTTCCTCTCGATAATATTAGATAAGATGCACCACAGGCAATACTCGCTCTTCCTAAGTGCATGCAGACAGGAACACAGAGACCCATATATATATGTACACGTGGGAATTAATGAGCGTACATCAACACAAAAGCCGCACATCTCCTTCTCTGTTGTCTTTCATTGTGTTGCAGTATCATAATTATTGCATTTGTTTGGCTCACTGCTGTTTAATTTATGATGTCGGATTGTATTTACCAGCATTATTAATGTATTATTCATCACCATTGACTTTAACCGTCTCCGCTGTACATGTATTTTTGTACCACCCTCTCATTCACCCTTTGTTGATGGCACGGTATTCATTCTCAACATTATCTCCCCTTTTGTTAATCCATTTCATACTCTGCACACAATGTTTGATGCTTCCTCTGTCATAAATGCTTGCGTTTCTATTAATTTCTTAATGCTGCCGAGTGCTTCATCTCTAATCAGGGATTGGTCCATTATGATTTAATTATCTCGTAGTATTGTTGATTGATTGAGTCTAGGATGGTTTTTGCTGAAAACTGCTCTACTAGACTAAATGGCTGGATAAAAGCCCAGATAAGGTTGTGTCTGGGTGGCTGACTTTATTTATTTACTTATCCCAACTTCATGGCTCACTGTGTTTATTGATGTTCCCCTTCCTATCCTGTGGTATGCTAATAATCTGCATGATGCTCTGCTGATTTCAGGAATGCCGTGGTCAACTATAGAAGCTCCCCAGTGAGAAGAGAGCCATGGGAAAAACCTCAAACTAGATCCAAACTAGATGTGAGGTAAATGCTTTGGTAACATTTGTTTCTTCCCGTTTATACCAACAAAGACTTGAATCTGAAATGGAAGAGAGAGCAAACAGCTCGAGAGATCACAGCTAGTGATGGAGAACGTCAGCTCCAAGTATACAGAGAGACGCTAACATTTCCATGTCTCTCAGCTTCCTTTTCGTCTCTTTCTGTCTTTTTAATTTGTGCTCTCACCATAAAACACAAGTTTGTTCTTATTGAAAATGCGTATTGAAGCAAAATTGTTATACTAATATAAACGGACTACTTCCCAACTGTTAGCTATCACAAAATGTTGAAAGAAGACTAAATCAGAGAGCCATGTGTGTTATTTAACATAATTGCATTTAGGACCTCACATAACTGCTTGCATGATTACCAGTGCTCTCTCTTTTTCTTTCTCTTTGACAAACACACACTCTACCAAGAAAAGAAATTCTATTAACAAGTATATAAGCCAACAAAAGCTGCCTTCTATCATTTGTCACCACCAGAGTCAAACCAGCAATCAGAAAACCAATCCAAAATGGTATGCATTATTTACAATTATTGTATATATTGTACTCATATAAAAGCCCTCAGCATGGAATAAGAACATTAAAGTGTTAGCGTACTTTTTAAAGCTTAGACGTGCTGTGTGCTTTGTGCACATTTGTGAACAGGCACACCCATATATACACACACTTTCTCCTCTCCTGCTCATACATACAGGACATGCTCACACATACACACACATACTGGCCGACACTACCCAATAGCCATTGACAACAGTGCCCTAGCAACCATTGGGCATCATGCCAAGCCGCTGAGGTTGCCTGGTGGTGTGTTCCCATGGCAACGTTTTCTGCCTTTGTAAATAAGGTACAAGGAGAGCGAAGTAGGGGGGTTTGGAGAAATTGCACCACAGAATCTCAATTTATCTTGAGAGAACTAATAATTTATGGTTTGTGACCAGCAGATACTTATCCCGGCCCTTCACCAAGCTGTACTCTGACTGAAGTGGTGCATTAGCATCGATGGGACCCTGCTACACAGGGTCAGATCCAGTTTTTTGGGACAGGGTAGAAGAATGTAATCTTCCTCACCTGTCTCTAAATTACTTCTCTTAAATACAATTGGGAAAGTAGTCATCACACTCCAGACTCTCTTGAAGTTAAATGTGATTCTGTGTTTCCTGACAATTTATAAAAAAAATGTTTAATATTTCTTTGTCTATGCATATATTTGTGTTTTCTCATCATGTAGTCATTCAACCTAGTTTAAGTTAGTTACACTACACTATCACAGTTTATTTTTATTTGTTGTTTTAAGAATTCTCTTAATTAAGAAACAATTATGTTTCCTAAACAGTGTGCCCCCTATTGTAAAATCAAGCGGACCATCAGCGCTTCTTGGCCCAGAGTTTGAGAACCGCTGTCTGAGGCCTGCATTCCTGTTGAGCTGGCACTAGCCAGACGATTCATAGCTGCGGTTAACGGTTTATTTGCTGTCACTGGGCAGATTTCGCTCCTCCGTGCCCCTACATTGTTTGGATGGCGCCGTAGTCTCTTTGCGTCACTTTTCAAAGACGATGAGTGGGGGAGAGTCACCTGAAGTCTTTGTTTTGTCTTTGTCTTTGTTTTTGTGTATCTTTTGTAAAGAAAAGGTTTTTCTTTAATGGACAGTGATGTCGTGTTGTGAGGCAGATGTGTGCTTGATTTCATCTTCTCTCATTAATATCTCTCCAGTTAGTCAGTGTTTTTTTTGGGTCATGTTTCTCATGTAAAACACCATGCAGTCTTTGCCATTTGATGGCTTTCCTCTCTGACAGTCCATTGTAGTTTCATGTATTTATTTGGTATTCAATTTTAAAGATTGAAAAACAGAATGCTTATTGTTTTAATGTCACCAATTCTCACAAGTCTTGAGATTGATTCGGTCAAAAAAAAGTCATGCAAAATGGCCATACATTTAGATTAGATGAAAAAAAAGCAAGAACATTTTAGATTTCATATTTTTACTTCTAATTCCACGAGTTCTTTTCCAGACTGATAATCTTTAGTATTTCTGTAGAATTGCCAATTTGTAAAGTATAGATCAAAACAAATTTCTGTCAATTTTCAACAAAGAAATTAAGATTGTGTAGTCGTTTTAATGGAAAAGCTTCAGCTGGCAGTTTTTATACAAAACCTAAAAACTTATGCAATGGATATTCCCTCAAAATATGAGTTGTATTATTTTAGCAGGATTGATGTTATCGCTCAGTATCGTCTCAGCTGTTGTTAGGATAGATTAAAACATGATGATCATATGCGTGATAATCCATATCCCCAAAGTCATTATTGGAAGTGATAACAATTTGAATTAAATTAAGAAAATTAATTACCGCTTAATTTAATTTAAGAGGTTTGCACACACACTTTTAGAAGCCTGATGTTAAAACTGGCTGTAATTAAATTAGCCATCGGTAATTTACTAACAACAGGGCATTTGGGCTGATTTCATAAAATATTTAGTTCTGCTTAGCATCAAATATTTTTTAATATTCTATTGCAAAACTAACCCTTCTTCTCGTGGCCATTTTGGCCAGTTAGTTCAGCAGTGTCATTATTTCATTGCTCTTGGGCCAAATTCTTATGTCGTCAAAAACTTTGGACACTTATACAATGTTGTAATGAGCGCTTACAACGGTTAACACTGAGTTGCTAACTAATGCTTACTTTAGCCACTAAAACATCAGATTTGGGTTGAAATAATGTCACTGTATAGATATCTTTGAGATTATTGTAGTGCACTGTAAGCACAACCTGTTTTCTTTCATATTTTTGTGATTTAGGCATAGATATATACTTTGGCTCAACATGATTAAATTGTTTTCGCTCTCTCAAGAGGCCGAACTGTAATCCCTGCAAAGCTTCATCTGACCCGACACCAGCCGGGGTTCGGGCTTATGCACCACCCTGGCCTCCAGTGCAGGGGCTTCCCACCAGACTCACATTGGCACACAAACACACCCAGGCAGATTGGCAAAGAGCTGGCACAACCATGCCGCATTCATGCGTGATCCGACTGCGAATGAAGCAGTGAGAGAGGTTTAAAAGGGGGAGGAGCAGAATCAAGGGGATCAAGGGGGGATACTTAGTTGGTATGAACAGAGAGCTTGTCTGAGTAAAAAAAGAAAAAGTTGTAAAAGATTTTGAGGCCTGAAATGTTCACTAAAGGACAAATAAGAGGCACTTGGAGAGGATGGCCAAAGAAAGAAAATGAAGGGTAGCCGGAGGGTGGGCTTTTAGCATGGCAGAGGGCAGTGGAGAGAGGCGAGGTGAATGGGTTTGCGTTTAGAAGCTGGCCAATAAAAAAAACAATATGTCTCTATTAAGCATATTATACATACTAGTTCACACTTGTTGACAGTTAGCTACTTTTTCATTTAATAAGGGTTAAATGTTGAATCTTTAGCACTATTACAAGTTGTGACTAATTACAAATGGCTTGTATGCCCATAATGCAATTGAACAAGACCCAATAACAGCCTTTCATCATCTTATACACATTTACCTGTGCTATGCAATACATTCAAAATGCAGTTATGGTTCTGGCAGGCAATAGAGTAAGATTTGAGGAATCAGGGATCTACCACTTTTGTGTTTGAATCCAGCTTTGTCAGTGAGGCCCCAGTCATCCAAGACTTCAAGGTTGTATTTTTGGTGCATTGATCAAGCTAAATAGGAGGCCAAGCAACTCAGCTGCACAGCAGCTATCAAGTAATCAATGAGTCCTTGAGGCACACAGAAGGAGTGTCAAAACATAGCCATTGACTGCTAACAACAGCCAATTTCACCTCAGCTAGATGTTGAATGTGTGGGTACGCCTCATTATTTATGGCGTATTAAAGAGATTGACTGGATAGTGCTATTACTGCAAAATTTTATCCAATTACTCACCCATTAAATCCTATTTGAAAACTGCTCTAAAATGCACCCATTTTTGCATTAGCCTGAATGTACCTTATCAAATCATATCTGACACCATACCTGAGATTCTGATGAGGGCAAAAGGAAATAAACACATCTGCAAAACATTAACTGCACACAATCTGAAAATGCTACAATTCAAGTGCAGAAGTTGAGTCACTAACATTCATTCAATTGTCCATTCATGCATGCACTCAGTCATATTTTGCTTATATGTGGCTGAAAGGAGGCATGGTCATTTCTACAGGAATCATTAACTTTCCTCTTTGCTGAACTGCTGAACTCTGTAGGGTGCTTCACATCTGTGACACTGTTTGCCCTTGTTAATAATAAGACCTGAGGGCAGTGACGTGTTGTTCACTACTGCCGCCTTTCTGTTAGGTAACACTTGATGATAATCCTCCCCCATAAAGTCAGTTTTGTCTTTCTAAGTACACACAGCTTTTCAAAGAATATTTTTACCTTTGTGTGATAGTCACAGTCGACAGAAATAAAGAGGGAGAGAACATGCAGTGTTTAGAGTAAAGGTCTCAGAGTACTTCAAAGAAACCAGAAAGAAAGTATTTCATGTTCAAACTGCAGATTGCATGTTGTAAATTTGGTGAAACAGGCCCCAAGTCGTATGACAGGCAAAAGTGTTCCAAACGACCACACACGATGATGGGGCGAAAAGCCTGCAGTATCAGAGAGGGGTGAGGTGCGATAATCTTTTGGTCAGTCTCTCCTCAAAGGCATCCATGTGTTGTGCTCAGTTGTAGAAATGTAAAGAGAGGGTTGTAAGTTCAAACCCCGCCTGCATTCACAACTCTGCACACCTAGACACTTGGTCTTGATTGCTGGATTGTTTCGGTAAATTACAAACATTTTAGGTACATCTTCCCCCTGATACTGCCATTGGAAAGAGTGTTTCAGACAATCGGACAATCACTTCACCTGAAGCACAGGCAAGGGAAGAGCAATTTATTTTATAGCACCTTTCGACAACAAGGCAATTCAAAGTGCCCTACATAAGATATAAAAAGACATAAAAAGCTATTAAGACGGGATATAAAAGAAGCACAATGCGATATAGACAGTAGTAGGAGTAGATGGAAGATAAAAATATCAATAGGCAAAAATTAAAACACTAAATTATGACTACAAAAATTACATTGCAGTTACAGTGCAGTGCGAGGTATACATAAATAATCCCAATTTAATTTATTTATATATATTTATAAAATGTATAAAAGGCAGTGGAAATTAGAAAAAAATGACGCCTTGTTTTAAACCTTGAGTCAACCAAGAGTTGGAGAGAAATTTAGGTTACTTAACGTAACCCCGTTTTTTTGATAACAGAGTGAGGTGTGTGCTAGGGCCACGCCTCCTCATATAATCACAGTCGCCCAGCTACTTACAAATCATTCCAGATAGATTTCTTTCCGTGTCTCTGCAAGGAGGGATGTGTTGGTGAAACACCTCACTCTGTTATCAGAACCGGGGTTACGTTAAGTAACCTAAAGTTCTTTTTCTAACTTCGTTCAGTGTTTCACTATGGGAGATATAGACCACTCCCGGATTGCATGAATCTCCCGAAGCCAAAATCATATTGAACCGAGAGTCACACTGACCCCGGCGCCGTAGCCTCCAGCCCAACCTGTGCCAAGGACAGCCCGGAAACATCCAGCCTGTAAAACCTCACAAAAGTGTGAGGCGTAGCCTAGCTTGCGACCGCACAAATTTCCTTCACTGAAACACCCCTGAAAAGGGCCCATGAAGTGGCCATGCCCCTTGTTGAATGAGCGCCCAGGCCCTGGGGGGCCTGCAAACCTTTGCACTCATAGGCCAATGATATGGCCTCCACAATCCAGTGGGACAGGCTCTGGTGGGACAACAGCTTGCCCTTATGGGGAGTAGCCCAGGACACAAAGAGCTGGTCTGCTTCTCTGAACCCAGCTGTCCGACTCATATACATGTGCAGAGCCTGGACAGGGCATAACGTGAAGTCTTTGCTCCTCTCCTGCATAGACTATTTATGGTTAAAAATGGACGTGTACAGGACGGATTCAAGTACGCACACTTGTATTGTGTCAATAACCTGCTCTGGCAGGCCCGATGCATTCAGGTTCCACCTCTCACGGGCCAAGCCCAGAGCGCTATGCGATCTGGGTGATGGTGGTATATCTCCCCGCCCGCTTGGGAGAGAAGGTCTCTGCGTATGGGGAGAGGCCATGGAGCTGTATTATCTCTGCTACCCAATGCTTGGATGACCACCGCTGCACTATCAGGATTAGCGACAGGCTCTGTCCTCTCACCCTCGCTAGGGTGGGGGAGATCAGACTGAGGGGGGGAAATGCATAGAGTAGCACGTTTGGCCATGGGTGGGCTAGAGCATCCACACCCAGCAGTGCATTTACACCTGACAGAGAGAAGAACACTGGACACTGCGTGTTTTCCTGTGAGGCGAAAAGATCTACTGCTGCCTGACCGTATCTCTGCCAGATCTGTTCTACCACCTGTGGGTGGAGAGTCCACTCTCTGTACAGAGGATTCCCCTGTAACAGGAGATCTGCACCCCTGTTTAGAACGCCTGGCATGTGTGTTGCTCAAAGAGACAGCAGTCTCCTGCTGCTCCACAAAATCACTGTGCAAGCTAACTTGTGCAACTGCAGTGAGTGAGTGCCGCCCTGGTGGTTGACGTACGCAACCACAGTGTCTGTTTATACTAAAACATGACGACCTTGGAGAAAGTGCAGAAAATGTTTCAGAGCCAGAAACACCGCCATAAGCTCCAAAACATTTATGTGAGCCTGGGCTCACCTCCGGTTCCATGTGCCATTCACTGTTCTCCGTAAGCGCCGCTCCCCATCCTGACAGGGACGTGTCCGTTGTCATGGTTACTCTGGATGACACCACCCCTAGCGGGACGCTTGATGCGAGAGCCACCGTGTCTCTCCATGGGTGGAGGGCTGCTACGCAGGCCAGAGTTATTTTCACCCTTTGGTTGAGATGACGGCGTGGGCAGAGGCGTAATGCAGCAACCCAACGCTAAAAGCCCCAAATGTACCACAGACACTACTGACGCCATAAGGCCGAGCAAGCCTAGGCATAGTCTGAACGGCACAGCTTTGCTCAGCCGGAAAAGGGAGAGACATTGTACCATTGGCGCTTATCTCCCCTCCAATAGCGTGACGCGGTAGGAGAGGGAATTTATTTTGAACTCCAAATCCCTGAGATGATTTATCATCGTAGTAGAATCTCTGACTGCCTGCTCCCATGAGTGGGAGCAGACCAGATAGTCGTCTATGTACGAAAATATTTTGATACCGCTGTTCCTTAACGGAGACAGCGCTGCCTCCACACACTTGAACTTGAACACCCTCGGTGCTAACAACAGCCCGAATGGGATGGCTTGGTATTCATAGGCTCTGCCCCGATACGCAAACCTGAGAAATTTTCTGTGTGCGGGATAAATGGCGATGTGGAAATATGCATCTGAAAGATCTATCGTCACAAACCAATCCCCCGGGCGGATTGAACGACAGCACTTTTTGTGTTAACATCCTGAATGTGTATTTTCATAGGTGTTTAACACACGGAGATCTAAAATCCGGCAAAGTGACGAGCTCCCTTTCTTGGGAATGAAGAAATAGCGGGAGTAAAACGCTTGATGTGTTTCCTCGCTCGGCACAGCTCTGATCGGTTGTTTGTTTAATAGAGATGTTATTTAAGGTTGTATACAGTATAAATATACAACCTTAGCAGGCGCATCGTGACATGTTAGCCTGTCGGCAAGATTAGCACACAGGGTTTAACCCTCACTCCAGGTACCCGGTCCAGCTAACAAACAAATGCTAACTAAACCCAGGAAGGCTCGCCGTAACGCATTAGCCAGAGGGTAAAAGAGTTCCACAGCTTAGCAAACCGATAAACAAATACCGACTAGCCGACACAAGAGCAGTTCGCCTTGACACGGACACTGCTTTCAAACTGTGTAACCACAAGGTAAAAACTTCTTGCGAAGTACTTACTCAGCAAATCCAGACTGGGTCGGGAACTGCGTTAGTTAGAAAGTTAGAAAAAGAACCTCACGTTTTAAAGGAAGTTTGTTTCAGAGATGGTGGTGCAAAGTCATATTGAGGCCTTTTTCTTCCAATGTGAGGGTTTGCTACTTTTCTTTGTCTTAAATAATAGCAAACTAAATATCTTTGCGTTTTGGAGCGTTGGTGTTGGTCAGACCAAACAATCCACTTGAGGATGTCACCGTGCAGACTGATCTCATGAAGTGGCGTATGTATGACACGCCAATTCTTATGCCATTATTGGCGTATTATCAAGATGCATACTCGCTTTTTAGCGTGTTTATCAACGCCGCTTGGCCTCCATTGACTCGATTGCCTGTGAATTTACACCGTAGCGAGTAATACAAAAGGGCGAAAGTCTGCATCAGGAGGTTGGTCGGGGTGGTGGATAGATAAAACACAGGACTTTCACCCAGGAGACCAGGGATCGTGTCCCACGTGTCACGTTTCCTAAAGTCAACCATCACTTTCTTCTTTTCCTAAACCCAACACCGTTATTGTTTTCCTAAACCCAACCCGTTCGCCGTGATGCTTATTCCTCAAGCCGTCTTTCCTGCTCCATCTCTGTGTCGCTCTTACACTGTTGTCCCTGGAAACCGATAGTGTAGGATCCCAAAATGGTGGGGGGGCTCAGACACCTCTCAAATTGTCATGTGACAGCAAGCTACCATGACTTATGTCCTCAATGTCAATAGGGCGTAGACATACCCGCGGATAGCTCAGAATGCGTACAGATAACAAAGTGGCATGTATGTTTACACAAAGTCATGATGTCATGTTGCACCTTGAGCTGTCGTTTTTACTATTATCTGACATTTTATAGGTAAAACGTTTCATTGAAGAACTAATCTGCAGATTTATCATTAATGAAAAAGAAACGTTAGTTGCAGCCTTAATGTATTATTAAATCTTAGGAATATTTGTGTTGGTATACAACCATAGACAAGTAAGAAAGAGAAATGTTGTTCCTTCAACCAGCTGAAGGCGAGATATCTAATATCAGCCTTCTTCAGACACCATGACAGTACTGTAATCTAACTATTGGTTCAGTGAAATGAAAACCGAAGAGGAGTATTCGACTTTAACCTCAGAATGACAATGAAGTGTGCTCTGTAGTGCTGTATCAAGGCTTTGAGAATAAGGAAGATTGCACTAGCTCCACTTGCAAGTAGGTCAGGCAGACGCCTACAGTAAGCAAGTGCAGGTTAAGTGCTTGTCTTTGTATTCAGAGACAGTGAAGGTCTGCTTTGGCCTCTGGTGGGGGGTGGGGGTGGTCTATGTACAGCGTCTACCCACAAGAGGGAGACAAGGCCACAAAAATGCATATAGTGCAGTTAGTTAGACAGTCTCAGCTATAATGTCTTGAAATTCCAACAGTATCACAATATTAAACTTTAATCTTGTAGCCACGGACCAAGTTTTTTGTTTTATCTTTTTATAACATGTTAATCTGAAACATAGCTTCATCATAAATATATGAGATTATGAATGGAACAAGAAGCAAGGAAATGACAGATGACAGAAAGAGACAAACAGACAGGAGTAAAAGACAAGAAGATTGCATGGAAGAAGAAGCGCTGGCCCTGCTCCGGTGCTCTGCAGTTTGAGGTAGTTGGTTGTATGGTTTCGCATCATAAACAGCCTGGAGATAACTGTACAACCTTCTAGCTTTCCCTGCGGTGTCACACAGACTTCACACAAAGGACATCACTCTTTATGCCTCTTGAAGTGGTAAGTACGAAGACTGACCTGAAAAAGGACAGAACGTTTTTAGGGCTGTGGTTAAATTATATATATTATATACATTGTATTTAAGTGTAGTGTACTACAGTATGTTCTCAAGGTCTGTTTTTACTAAGGGTCTGGTGGATGTCTTCTGCAGTGATGAACAAAAAGTTAAAAAAAATAATTCAACGTTTGCCCTTCAACAAATTCATTTTCAATCCCTTAATTATAATGACATGAAAACAAGCTACAGAACTGTTTCTGCATTGACTTTAAATCTAATACATCTGAAATACTAATCAGGTGCTGCTGTCGAGGTCCAACTAATCCAGACATCAATATACCCACCTTGCTCTGCAGTGCTCTTTGATTTGTTATTTGGTGCAGTCCAATGGGGTATAGAGCCAACTATCAATAGCTGTTTGCTTCTGTGCTTTCTTAGCATGCCGTGCACAAAAAACACTGAACATCTTTTCAGACAACATTACGCTGAAATGTGAACGGGAACGTTACAACCAGGAACACAGGGAACTCATATTTTTATTAATTTTTTTGTGAGTCAGGTTGTACATCCATTGATTTCAACAGTTTGAAAATATAAAATTTTAACTGCAGTGTGTGACAGCCTTGGATTTTAATTGAACTTTTAATAGTGTAATTCCATTTTAGGCAAACATGAAGCATTTTATGGCAAAAGGTTTCTAGTTTTTGTTTAGTTTTGATAGCAATCCTCCATGTGCATTCATTCAGTTGACAAAAAAATCTCCCAAGTTAACTACCTGTACACACTTGCCAATCTCTGTAGTGATGGTAGCTAAAGACAGTGAGCCCAGACGTTAGTATCAGTGTCTCCTGAAGCACTGCACAGCTGTATGTGAACTTTCTTACCGCCTCCGCCTACTTCGTCTCCCTGCACCCCAACCCCCCCTCCTCGCTCCCCACCCCCCCTCTGTCCCCCAGTGTGTCTGGCTAGTGGCTCAGACACTCGGTATCCGCATTGCGTTGCAGTGCTCCAACAAGGAGGAGAAAAAAGAGCATGTATCAGCAGTCTCTGCCGAGCACTGCTCTTTTCTGTATGCACACAAAGAAACGACTCCCTGGCATGTTCCAACTTCAGAGGAAATACAACCGAATAAAGCTGCTTGCCACTCGCTATTTTATAAAATGCGGCCAGTTCCTGTATTTGTTTTCACATTTAATACTGACATTTTATAAATAATGTTATACTGTTATGTTTCCCTATTAACAGCATTATATTTTGTTAATTCCTCTTAAGTTTTTATTGTATTAAAATCCATTTTATCACTGCTTGAAATTTCAAAAACTATTTTTCTCATACTTACTAGGTGTAATTTGGAAGAAGCAAAAGTTCAGCTATGTGATTTCACAATTTTTGATGACTTACTTCATCACAAGCTCAACATGTCATAGAATTTGTGCAGCATTGTCAGATAGATTATGTGATGAATTGTACTGATAGCAGACTGTTGTGTTAACGAAATATGGAAGAAGAGCAGCAGTGTTGTGGTCAGAACAGCTGGGAGGTTAATCACCTTTGGGCTTGCTGTGGCTTTGATCCTCATGCTGTGTAAAATCCACAGCCTCCGTCTGTGAGCTCCCTCCACTGCCTCCTCCCCCCGTTCCCTCCTTCCCTTCCTCACACACATACACACACACACACCCTCTCACACATACGTAAGTGCACTGTGGTGCACAAGGACATGCACGCACACACCTCATACACATGCACCTCCCAGATGCATGGACGTTCAAACTCACACAAACAAACACAGTGTAATAGACACCCATTCAGAGACACAGCGCGTGAACGTAGACTGCAAGATGGGACGTCACGCCTGGAAAAAATGTTAGGGGTTAGAGTGGGAGAGAGAGAGGGGGAGAGACGAGGATGAAAAAAAATGAGGGGAAGGGCTGAGACAGAGCAGGGGGGAGGCGGGGACATAGTGAGAGAGAGTGTTCAGGCAAGAGAAGAAGAAAGAGAGCGATGGCTGGAGATACTGCATGCTTGCATAATGTGTGTGTGTGTGTGTGTGTGTGTGTGTGTGATGTATGTAGGTGACACAGATTTATGAAAGGAGGGGGTCATAGATGGAGGCGCTGTAGGTGGTTGTTGGGGGAAGTGGGGGTGTTGGTACAGCACCAGATAATGGAATCAATGCAATTGAGTGTGTTACTGTGTGTGTGTGTGTGTGTGTGTGTGTGTGTGTGTGTGTGTGTGTAGCGTACCTGCCTCATAGACATTGCCTGCTCTGACTCTAATCGCCTGGAGAATTAGTGATGTGACTTGGCAGAGGGAAACAGGCACAAAACAGAGCCAGGGACAGCGCCTGAGAGAGGGATAGAAGAAGAGGAGAGACAAAAAGAGGAGAGCGAGAGATAGAAGGGTAGCAAGAGGGGAATAGCTTTCCTGTTCGCCGCCGCGTACAGCACTCAGAAAAAAGGAAGACTGTGAAGATGGGGCAGGATAGGTTTTATCAAGCGTTATATTATTTACCACTGGATTAATTGTTGCTTTTTTTTCTCTCAAGGGGAAAACGGATCAATACAGTAACTCATCGTAAGAGTGCGTTGTGTTATACTGTATGTGTGTTTGTGTGTATGAGTGTGTGTGCGCGCGGGTGTACCTGTTTTATGTACATGCACTTGTATGCATGTGCACATGGACATAAGTACAAATGTCTATGTGTTTATGTAAGGAACACCAAGAAGTCAAAGGCAAATGGTGAGTTCAGAATGACTTAAACGGGCTGGCTAAAAAATTGAGAAACAATTCAATTGACCACATCCGCCCGCCATCTTTCCTTCATTTATGTCCACCTTCATGTTCATTTTTTTTGACATGGCTAATTTTTTTACATGAGAATATTTCTCTTCATTCTCCCTCTAGTTTTTTCCTCCGGTCTTTGTCTCTCATGCTTTTGAGAGCAGCAGAGGAGCTCATGAAACTGGGACAGAGGAAAACATCTCAAAGCACGGAGACAAAGAGGAAACAGAGAGAGGCAGTCTAATTTCTCACACTGGCAGCCAAAGGCTTCATGTTCTGTGCCTTGGTGGAGTCGCATGTTTGCCTGCATGTGTGTGCACCTGGCCACAGACAGATTGCAGTAAGTTAGGGATTGCTCTGGATCATGGGCAGACAATGAAGCTGTCATCTGCAAAGACTTACATGTGATGCAAATGGAGCTTTTCTGCTGTGTACCAGTTGTTTGGACCCTGGCTAATATTCTTCATGTGGCATCTGCAGTGTCAGGCTTGTGTGACATTTATTTTGTCTGGGGAAAAGTAAATCAGTGTCACTCCCTCAAGGCTGAACATCTTTGTCATGGGGGAGTGATTGCATAATCCTGTGAGATCACAAGGCCTGTAGAAAATATAAGACGACAGTGTTGTCTGAAGCTCCAGGCACAGCTGTCTGTGTATGTTTCATGCATGTGCACAAGCAAAGAGTCGAGTGTGTGTGCTTGTGTGTATGTGTGTGTGTCTATGAACTGTACTGTATGACCGCTCTGTTGGAGCTTAACGCTCATATGCTTGTATGCTTGTGTGCTCATCCAATATGCAAATCCCAATTTATCCATTAAATTTGAGGATTTTCGTCTGCGTATGTGTGTCTTTGTCTATCTGTCTGCCAGCAGGGGGCATTTTGTTTGAATGTCTTGCACAGATCTGCACTGAATAAAAGGTGCTGGCTATTTTAGGAGGACAGACAAAGAGGGTCCTGGATAAACAACGGATAAACAACAAAAATTCATAATTATATGTTTTGCAATGTACTAAATCTTTCTCTTTCTGCAGGATGTGATCCAGTCCATTTTGTGCAGACGTGTCAAGACGAAACATTCCATGTCGAACTGCATCGGCATCGATAGAAAAACAACGGTAGCCATCCAATATGACGTATAAACTGTTTCTCATTTTATATATATATATATATTTTTGTCTATTTTTGTTATGATATAAGATGCTATGTATCTATCGGTAGTTAAAATGTAGATTTAATGTCAGAAGTTAATCTCACTGATCTTAAATAACAAAATAATTCATAATAAACATACATGGCCCATATACATACCGGCATACATAACATAAGGAAATATATTTTTTCATGTTGAAATTTCAGGGTTTACAGAAATATTTAACACGTGTTGGATTTTACCTGCGGACAGCTGACTGTCTGTCGGTGTGCTTCATTGTCCCTGAGACCCTTAACCTGTGATGATATGAAAGGTCACAGGTGAGGTCCTTGGGAACAAAGTTGCATGCAGCTGCATCTGGAGGCCACATTTCCTGTCATTAGACAGAGAGAAAACACGAGTTGTGTACTTTTTTTTTTAAATCATGAGATTATCACAAGCATCAGATGTATGTAAAGTATGTATCACAGATCAGAGTAAATCTGCAGAGCAGTTTCATCTGCATGAACTCATCTGGAGAGAATTCCCACTAACTTTCCAGACATTATGGAAAGCCAAGAAGAGACTACGTGGTTCTCTGGAGGGGGCAGTACCTTTCGGCAGGCTTTGTACATGGTTCAATAAAAAGACAGCCAAGGTTCGTGACCCCAATGAATGATTCACATGGGATTTTTAAGTTAAGACACACTTTGATAGTTGCATTAACAAAAAGACAGCCAAGTGTACTCACCTTGATACTCATTCATTAGTAGAAATTGTAAAGCTCCTCACAGCAACTGAAAATATTTGTTATTGTTGGTGAGAAAGAAAATGTGCATTTTCATAAGGCTGCAACTGCTGATAATTGTCTCAATGAATCCATAAAATGTCAGAAAATAGTGAAACCTAAACGCTTAATTGATTTTCTGCCGATCGACTAGTTGATTTATCAGCTGGTTGTTGGAGTTCTACGTTTTCATGATTTTTATGGATAAATGATTTGCACCTTGTTGTGGATTTTTTCCTTTTAATTAACTGAAAATATCACAATGAAATTCAATAAATGGTGAAAACATGCTGTTTTAGTTAAATACCATGTAAATCCAAACATTACTGAAAAGGACATTAAAAAAGTTTTTTTTTAAAACGTGATCAGCTGTTTTCTTTTACTGACCTTGCTGGTGTTTCGTGGCATGTGAGCAGAGTAGGATACATTTTTGCTCACCCAGTCAGGGATTTAATGTAATATAAACATTTTAGATACATGTAGTAATGATCAACATGTGATATCAGGCTCCCACTGACAAATATAATTTGTCACGTTTTTCTGACTACTTCACAAAGCACCAGGGCCGGCAGTTATTAGGTGAATAAATGAAAGTGACGTGGTCCTCTTTCAGACTCTCGGCCTGACACTCAGCCAGGGTGGCTCAGTGTTCCCTGGCTCGCAGCCACTCCATGTGTTTGTGCATCCCAGGACAGTTGACATTGATTGTGCCGGAGACAGACTGAGACACATTAGTACCCAGCTCACTTCTGCTGCTGAAAAACAAATTAACTGGCTGCATTGGGATCCCTGTCTGGTAACCATGGCAAAGCACACAGGCAGGGAGGAGGAGGAGGGTTGAGACGGGGCAGTGGGTTCAGAGCGCAGTCTCTCAGGGGTTGTCTTTCTCAAACGCTCCTTTCCTTTCCTCCGGCCACGTCTGTCATTTTCTCTTAGCCGCTCTCTCCCTCTTTCGAACTGACAGCCTCTCTCTCTCTCTCTCTCTCAGGCTCTCCTCTCCTCACACATAAACACAATTTGCATATTTAGTTTTCTTCTCTTGCATTCTTCTTATTGACTCTGACCTCATCAATCTGCCTTTACCTTATACTCCACCCCTTATCCAACTACCCTGTGCAACATAATCTGCCTCTCTCTAGTTTCTTAGTATTAAGGATAATGAATAAACAGTAGTAGGCCTATTTTTAGAAGTGTGTTCTTTAAAGTTTTTAAAGATGCTATATAAATGAAGTTATTATTATATTTCTAGTTTTTTTTAAATATTTGCTGTACTTTTGGTGCTGTGACATTTCCCTTTGTGCTCAAACAAGTTTATCTTCAAGGTTCAAGGATATTTATCTTATCTTATAAATCAGTCTTAGGGCCTATGTTTTTAAAGTTCAGCTATGTAACTCTTGCTGAACTGCAGCCACTGTGGCCTCTAGTGGCAGTTACAGGATAATGGTAATATTAATTGTAACAGTAGCACAAGTAGAGAAGTATTCTAAAGTCAGTAAACTGATTCTGTTATGTCCGTTACATAGTAATATATAATAATAGCCACCAGAAGCTACTGGTCATAACAGACCAAGTAAGGCTGTTGCAGCAAAACCCTTGAGTGTATTGAATTGACCAAGGGTGCATTTATATTAGGCCTATTTATGAATTCAACTTTTATTTTTATGAGAAAAAATGTGTAATTTCTTCTTTAAAAAGTTACATTGTTTTGCTCTAAATCAAATATATTAAAGCCATGATGTCAGCCACCATCGTTTCATCACCTTCTCATATAGTCATTAATAAAATGCCTGTTTGAATGGAAATATATGTATCTGATGTTGTTTATTGTGTCATGCACATACACATGCTTAGCCTACACGATTTACAAGACACCAAAGATACCATTGCAGTAGTGAAAAAGTGGTGCAAAGAACTCCTCAAATAAAATCTGCCACGAAAAAGATTCCTTGAACGAAAAGCAAGTTTATTTTATAACCTTTCAGCTAGAAGAACTCATCAGAAATGACAATTTTTTGAAAAGTATATAATTATGATATAATGAGAAATAAGACTTAAAATGGATGTTTCACTTAAATTACATATCAAACAAAGGAAAACCATTAAACCAGGCTGCCTTCTAGGTAATGCCGAATGTATGCCTGAATGTAATTATTAAATGCTTCTTCACATAAGTTTCTATTATAGTTATATTTTATGAGAATATGTTTATAATTTAGGTTTGTATCAGCACTTTAAGTTTTATTATCAGATAATTTAACATTTTCGGTTAGCATGAGTATAATTTAGTGTAGGATGTGTATCAGTGTTGGAGTTAAATCAGTAGGCTATATTATTTCTAGAATTGTGTTACTTCCCTCCATCACTGTATTTTGTCCCTCTTTACACTGTGCAAAAATGATATTATTAGTCCAATAATTATTTACACTTTAGAAATTAGTCTGTAAGGGGCTGTGCTGAGCTACAGTCCAGAACTTGGTTGAGGTGGCAAAGCATATGTTAAAGGACAATTCTGGCGCAAAATGAACCTAGGGGTTAATAACATATGTGTACCGAGTCAACCGTTCTCTGGGATATGTTTTCATGCTTATCAAATGTGTCTCTAGCTTGAAACAAGCTAGCGCAAACCGGTGATTAGCTTCTAACGCTAGCTTTCGGGGCAGAGGGTAAATCGTTATTTTATACCACTAACAAGGCTCAAAGTAGTACCACACTTCAACGGTAGCATAATGAGGGTCCCTACATGTAAACCGAATCATTGAGAACTTTGTAAATGATTTTATTATTAAAAAGATAGATTGTAAAGACAGTAGCGTTCATGTTTACATGCGGGCACCATCTTGGAAAACAATCATAACCAGTCGAACCACGAACGCTGTGTTTGAGCTGTGTTACTGGTTACTGGTTGCAATCATAAAAATAATAAAATAGCGATTTACCCTCTCCCCCGAAAGCTAGTATTAGAAGCTAATCACCGGTTTGCGCTAGCTTGTTTCAAGCTAGAGACACATTCGATTGTCCTTTAAAGCAAAGATCCTCTATCTGAAAACACTGTACTTCATTAAATTTTAAATTGAAATTAAACAACAATAAATAAAGGAGACATTGTAATTACTTTAACCGAGTATAGGCTACACTTTGTGATACCATTTACTCAACTACTGTACATTTAATTTCATTTTTCTGACAGCCGTAGGCAGTTGGGAGTTTGCTTCTAAAAATATGTTGTTAAAGATTAAACAAGCCAATATTATAATTGGTCCGCCACTACATCAAAATACAGTTATTTTTCCCATTTAGATGCTGGTAATGAAGACAGCCATGTTCGTGCACAGTTGGGATATATTTGTCAAAATATGGTGTTAACATTGTACATCTATCTTTTACAAATCTGAGTGGCTTTAAGATGCTGGGATTCACAAAAAGAACATACAATTCTACCTTACGTCTTCGGTAAGTGGTAATTTAACAACACTTAAAATATAATCAGATGATGATGAAGTGGACATTTAAAACATGTTTTTAACAGAAACCAACCCAAACCCTACAGTACATGGAGCAACAGTATCTGACACATGGCTAACTAGTCTTGTAGTATGACATCAGTATTTAAAATAAATATTAAAGAGATGCGATTTTACTCACCACAAAATCTGAAATTTGGCACTGAAATTGTTCCTCATAGCATTTTTTCTTTCGATGTGTGAGAGTGGGCCCAAATAAAGCATCTTTATCTGATCACAATTATTTCTCATGACCAGAGAAACTGGTCTATTTATTCTAGTTTCATTTTACTGCAGATAGTTCTGCATTTGTACTAATTTTTTAGTAAACTTTTCTCATCCTCTTCAATGTAGCCTACTACAGCACATGATGTTTCCAGGTATTACTTAGACCATTGTATAAACTTACTCATTCCTGGGGTTGAGATCATGCAGGGATGGGCCTGTTTTAGATTTGCATATCAGGATTGTAAGCACATTTGTTTGACTAACTTTTAACATAGGCCTAAGTATTATAGTGGTGTTGTCTCTTTTTTATGCTAATAGGCTAGATACGATGAAATTTAAGATTAACTTTATTGATCAAAAATTAAAGGTAGGCTACTAAGTAGTACCATAGGTTATACACCAACATGAATAGTAACTATTAAGTGTATCGAACTAAAATACACACAAAGTGAGGTGATAGTGATGACTATCCAAAATTCTGATAACATGGAACCAGCACTGGAATTGTTTTTATTTAAAGGTAGACTGTGCAAATAGAAAAGGTTAATTGTATTTGGATATACAATTTTTTCAAAAATGAAAACAAGTGAATTTAATGATGAATGTTATGTTTTATTTAGCAGAATTACATTGTGTTGTACTATCCTAACCAATATTTCCCATATTTCTATCATTTCATAAATCCTGGAATCACCCCTGTCTGTGTGTGGGCTGCTACAGTAGCCTATATGTAAACAAAATTACAGTAATGGCCTGGGAGTCAGCTGAGGCGGAACTGAAACTCGGCGCTGCAGTTTCCTTTAGAGCCTCCTAAACGTCACGGACGGCCGGAAGTGGTCGCAAATTTAAACAGCCATCACAGCAACAATAAGCGCGTATTTTCACTTTACGGGCTGTCTGATGAATCTCTAGTTTATGAAAAATTAAGTTATTTTCCCACAGAGGATTTCTTTTAAGGTGAGATATGCACACTGTTTATTGTAGTATTTTTTTCTGCTTCACTCCGCTAGCTACTCTTTCCATCGCCGTTGATTTTGAAGCTGACTATTACCTGGAAAACAATCTGGTTGATAGTCATAGCGATTGTCTAAGGCCCTAAATTTCACCAAATATATTGTGCTTCAGGTACACTTGAGAATGCATGGGGCTTTTACGATTTTTAAAAATAATTTGCAGATGTTTCAATCTGTAAATATACAGCCTAAGAACACTAAATTATTATCATGTGCATGTTATTGCTAGCGCCATTCCCGCCATTGCAAGCTTGTAATACAGAAATACAGAAAATAGACATAGCCGTTCAAACCCATCTAAAAAGATATGTAGACATATATTCATTGCTTTCTTATTATTATTATTATTATTATTAATAATAATAATAATAATGATAATAATACTCATTCATAATAATAATACTAATAATTTTATTATGTGGATTTTTTATTTTATTTAGTATTTTTTATTTTATTGTCCATGCTATTCATGTGAATTTGCTTTTTTATCATCCTGTGTTTTTTAAGACATCACTGTAAGCTACTGGGACCTTGAATTTCCCCTTGGGGATCAATAATGTATCTATCTATCTAGTATTTAAAAATGCACATTCGTATGCAATTTCACTCAAACATTTTTAAGCTGTCATGAGTTGCTCAGTAAAGCATTTGACAGGTAACGTTGTAATACCTAGCCTACTTTCTGTAATAAAACCTAGTATAGCCAAAATCCGATGGGGGACCCTGGGACAAAATCTTATCAAATGGGTTTCAGTGGTCTATTTTGTGTCAGTTTAGGGGTCCTTGGTGTGAACGTTTGGTAACCACTGGTCGATTACCTTCTATTCATGTGTCATAGTTCAGTAGTTCAAACAATGGCAAATTGCATCATATGTCAAACATAGACCTAAAACAAATTTCAGTATGACAGCATATTGCTGCCACAAAAGTAGACAGACTTTTTTCTTCTTCTTTCCTTTAACATTGTAACAAGAGTTTTTGTTTTTAGGACATATTGAAATGTGTATATATCACTTCATTTAGATTTTCTGTTTTTCAATGTCTCATAACATCTATTTTGTTCACAGGACTTTCTGGTAATTACACTAAATCAGCCTGTCTTGTTAAAACTAGAGCTCAAACTAGCAATTATTTTTAATTTACAAACGATTAATTGATTTTCAAAATAGTTTCCAATTTATTTTAATCGACTAATCGTTGCAGCACAAGAAACATTTCTTATCGTACACAGAACGAGATTATTGATTCAATATTAATTGTGCTTTTCAATGTTCAATTACAGGTGCAAACCTAATGGAAGAAGTCCAAGCTGACGGAAAAAGTATGGAAGATGAAATAAGAACGGCTGAGACAGAACAAGGAGATGTGGCGAGCAATGAGGGAGAGTCCAGTGTAGAAATGTCCAACAGTCCAACTAAAAAAGCAAGGGGGAGGCCACAAGGTTCAAAGAAGTTAAAGGTTTGTGTTACAGACGTTAACCTAATGGAGCTGGTTTCAGGCATTTCCAATGGTGGGTCTACACAGACCCCGAGGAAAAGAGGGCGTCCAAAACTCACAAAACAGGCAGAGCAGCAAGGAGCAGGAGACGACCATGCTGATGATTCTGTGCAAACCCAAGACTCCAAGAAACACGCCAGTAATGAAGACAGTCTTACGACAGACCCTTCTCCTAAGAAAAGAGGCAGGCCAAGAAAGTCTCTCAGCTATAGCACCCCTGAGAAGGCTGATACTAAAGACGTACTGAACGGTGACTCTGAGACACCAAAAGCGAGATGGGGTCGTCCAAAAGGATCCACGAAGCGCAAGTCAGAAAGTTTAACAAGTGAAGAAACTGAAGGCGGTTTTGTAACACAAAGAAGATCTCTCAATAAGAAACTCAGGCTGGAGGCAGAGTTGAGCAGTGAGGGGGAGGAGGACGCTGATGTAAGCCAAAAACCACCGATAAGGAGATCGAGGGGAAGGCCAAGAAAAGTTATTTCACAGGAGAGAGGAGATGAAGAACAAGCTAAGAGGGAAAGAGGTCGACCTAAAGGCTCTGTAAACAAAAAACCTGCCAAAAGGGGAAGGCCTAGGAAATACCCTTTGCCGTCACCTGAGGAACTGAAAAAGCCAAAAGTATGGAAGCCGCTGGGAAGGCCGAGGAAATACCCACGTGTTGATCCTCCAGAGGGATCTCTACCAGCCCCTCGCAGAAGCCGCGGTCGGCCTCGCAAGTCAGAGTCCAAGAAAGGCGCTCACTTGCGCAAGAATTTGCCAGCCTCTTCATCCTCACCATGCAACCCCAATGTTGGCTCACCGAGAAAGAGGGGCCGTCCCCCAAGTACTCAAAAAAAAGATGTTGGCTCCCCGAGAAAGAGGGGCCGTCCCCAAAGTACTCAAAAAAAAGATGCTGGGACCCCGCGGAAAAGGGGCCGTCCCCCAAGTACTCCAAAAAAAGATGCTGGAACCCCGCGGAAAAGGGGCCGCCCCAAAGGTTCAGTCAACAAAAAGGACGGCCATTCAAAAGCAAAGGGCGATTCATCTCCTGTTGGGGTGGAACATGAAGCAGAGCTGGCAGAAGACGAGGTGGAGCATGTCGATGCAGAGGATTCCATGGAGCCCAACACAGAGGCGTCTATCGTGGACGACACAGAGGCGTCCATTGTGCACGACACAGAGATGACCATCATGGACAATACTGAAGAATCACTCATCGATCAGGATGCAAGCTTTGAAGTTAGTAACCAGGCTTAATGAACCATCCTGGTCAGACCAAAATGTTGCTGTAGTAGTAGAATACAATATTGTCAATGAAAACACATGGTTTTAACATCTTGTCAGTCGGGTAGGCTAAATATCAGCAGCTTTTCTGTTTTCCTGACTAACTTGTCCATCTTGTTTTATTGTGCTTGGTTTTTACTTTATTTCTGTCATTTGAGTAAGCAGTAGTACTAATAATCTTTTACTAGAACTAGCATGTATAGTTTATTATCATAGACTGATTGTTCCAGTTTTCATTCAGCTTTCAGATGTGTTTGTCAGTTAAACTGTAGATGTAAAATGGTTGCTGGAAAATGACTTGGAAGAGGGGAAAAAAGTCCAAGTAGATTTTAGAGAAAAAAAGCACAGTAAAACTATAGAGAGCCGAAGTCTCCGGGCTAGCCTCTGTTCCACTGGCTTCTATAACTCAATACAGTCTTTCATTCTGCATTTCTTGCATTGACCTTTTTGAAAGATTTTGTGTTCTTTGGGTTGGTTTACTTTCCATATTTTAGGACAAACTGACGTATGAATACAGAGTGATATCACGTTCTTTAATGGGTTTCGCCAACTGATTTCTAACCTTGACCTATATTTTGCATATGACAAGAGATAACCTGACTCAAGGACACATGATTAGAACTCGTTTAATTTTATCAAATTTTTTATGGTAACAATGTATCAAAAATTCCAAATGTGATTCTGAATAAAGTTGTATTGCTTCTGGAACAAAACCCAGAAGTTGTGCTTTCACTTTGGCTCTCTATTGAGAATGTGAGAGTTTCGAGGGCTTTCGAGATCAAATACATCAAATGATGTCATACTTTTCTCAATGTTATTTCACAGTTTTTATTTTGCCTTAATTGCTAAAGCTTTGAATGTACCATCAGTTAGTTACTTAGTTCAATGAGTTGTCCTGCACAGGTCAGCCTCTCAACTTTTAAACATTTTTTTTTTTTTTTTACATGCATTTGACAGGACGAAAAGCTCGGTATCAAACGCCTTCCCGCCACTCAGTTGGCCAGAAGAGTTCCACTTCCACTTGTACCAGTTACTTTTTTAGTTTGCTATAGAGTTATTTCACTCTTTTCTCTGTGTTTACATGTAGCTGTGAAGCCTTTTCTTTTTTTATAACTTGGGACTTTCATGAGATTAAATTCACGTGATTGGATGATTTCACAAACATTCATTTTTTTATTTTTTTTTTAACATATTGTGTAAAAATTGCGTGCCATGGGTCAAACAATTGAAGTCTCTAAATGCCAAATTGTGCTTCGGTGTGTCAAGTTATCAAAATAAAATTTGATCTGGTTTTGTGAAGTCAAATCATTTTAAGTGGATATATTTGGATTTTGTGTGTTTTAAACAAGAAGTCAATAATTTGTGAGATTATGCTCTTGAAATAAAATGTGGATCTTGCTGTTTTATTTTCCAGTGTGGTGTGATGTTTGGTTTATGTATGGTTCATTCCATTATTTACCTCCAGACAGTTTACATAACTTAATGATGTAGTCAAATACATAGGCAGTACTTTCTATTTGGGTTTGTGGGCAGAAGCTCTATCCTTACCAGTCCTGTTTGAAGACTTGCCTGATGTGCTGTGGACCTGAGTCAAGTTAAAGCATCTAAAGCAAATGCTGTTTGTTTGTTCAGATGAAACACTCCAAACTAGAAAACATGCACAAATCAACTTGTGTGTAGATACAAAAACATATTGTAAAATATTTTACAGGGAGCATTAGCATAATATGTTACGTTATTACCAAGCTAAGCACCAGACGAAGCAATGGTGCCTCTGCAAAATAGCCTCGGGAAGGAACTTGTTTTGGTGGAACGTGCACGACCTCTACCAGCCCCTCGCAGAAGCCGCGGTCGGCCTCGCAAGTCAGAGTCCAAGAAAGGCGCTCACTTGTGCAAGAATTTGCCAGCCTCTTCATCCTCACCATGCAACCCCAATGTTGGCTCACTGAGAAAGAGGGGCCGTCCCCCAAGTACTCAAAAAAAAGATGCTGGAACCCCGCGGAAAAGGGGCCGTCCCCCAAGTACTCCAAAAAAAAGATGCTGGAACCCCGCGGAAAAGGGGCCGTCCCCCAAGTACTCCAAAAAAAAGATGCTGGAACCCCGCGGAAAAGGGGCCGCCCCAAAGGTTCAGTCAACAAAAAGGACGGCCATTTAAAAGCAAAGGGCGATTCATCTCCTGTTGGGGTGGAACATGAAGCAGAGCTGGCAGAAGACGAGGTGGAGCATGTCGATGCAGAGGATTCCATGGAGCCCAACACAGAGGCGTCTATCGTGGACGACACAGAGGCGTCCATTGTGCACGACCTCTGGAATTAAGATGGTTGTCGAGTGTGTGATATTCTATTGAACAGCTAGATCCGATTCGACTGACAATCTGCAAATCCTATTAGCTTTATAGGCTACCATTAAAGTTTTATTATAAGAGCATAAATTCCTAGTTAATTCAAGAGCACAAATTATAATGTTGAGCGCAAATTACTAATTCGAGAAAAATGAATTCAATTGAGAGCACAAATTGTTGAATCAAGTGCATGAATCTTAATGTTGGGCACATATTACACATTTAAAAATGCAAATTATTAGAGAGCACAAACCATTAAATTGAGAGCACAAATGACTAATTCAAAAAACATGGATTATTAAATTAAGAACACAAATTATGAAATCGAGAGCATGAACTCAAGAATTCAAGATTACAAATTAGTTTTGTTATGACACCTCCTGGCCTCCGTACAAGGACCTTTTTGGGTTTCCAAAACTTGCAGAGATGTAGGTAACCGTAAGGATCTCTTTATATAGCCTACAGGCTTTGCTACAACAAGGGAATTTAACTAAAGGTGGGCGGATCTTTGCGGTGACGTTTTCGGTACGTGAAGCAGTATCACCTTTGGACTGTTTCCTCCCTGTGGATTAGCACCGGTTACACCTGTCGGGTTACTTTTAACCTGTGAAAAAGTAGCTAAAGTAGTGAGCACGCTTCTTATAGACAAAGTTGCGGATTGTTTCGGTGACGTGACCGGCGTAAAAACAGGTACGTAAACCATTAACGTTCAATATTTTTGTTATCTGTTTCAGTATTACAATACTCGGTCTTAAATACAGAGCTGCTAAAACAAATTATAGCTTTAGGCCGAAACTACATTTGTCACTGCTCTGCACCAGACCTAATTAGCTACATCTCAGTGTGTGAGGATTAAAAAAAGCTTTGTAAAACCTTCACTCGTCACAACAAACTCTGGATCATATAGTTTGTAAACAAAGATCCGTGAAATGAAGAGTTTGAAGTGAAACTCCAGCTCTGGCCTATAATGTTGACAGTTTAGACTGTGGAACAAGCTGAAAGTGTTGCTCTCACTGAAGAGTTTCAGTGTTTGTAAAGGATTTTGTGGCATTATTTAGGTCTGAAAAAGTAGACACTGAGAAGGAAATACAGTACAAAAACATATTTCCTGCAGCCTGTTAACTTGAGTAAGCTCCAATCATATTTTTAATCATGACAAATTCTCCCCTGGAACCAGACTCAAAACAGTGATTGGACATTTTAAAACTCAAAATCTCACTTATCTTAGAGTTCAGAAATGTGTTATGTGTAGTACTGTATGTGCTTTGTGGCACCATTTTTGTTTTTGTAGTGTTTTGAAATGTGTATATATTGGATTTGGAACTGCAGTGAGGAGTCCTAATTTCCCCAAATTAATTGACTTGATTAATAATCAATTATGTGCTCCTAAATGTGAAGATGTCCCCTCTTTAGTTTGTCTTCTGTGATAGTAAATTGAATCTCTTTGGAATTTGAACTGGACAAAAACAGGCAGTTTGAAGATGTTATATAGACCGAACAATGAATTGGTTAATTGGCAAAGTATTCACCAGATTAGTTGATAATGAAGCAAATCGTTAGTTGCATCCCTGAAGTATATTCTTTTCTATTTTATGCATGATTTGGACTTCAGTGGCTCTGTTATCTCCGTCAAATAATGGGATTGCTGATATATTCACAAAGATTTCTAATTAACTCTCACTGGATTTGTTGTTTATAATGCTTATTATGCTGTTTGGGAGTCTTATTCTTCACCATTCAATACTTAAATTAAGGACACATACACACACACACACACACACACACACACACACACACACACACATATATATATATATATATATATATATATATATATATATATATATATATATATATATACACACACACACACACAGTTGGGAGAACAAGTATTTGATACACTGCCGTTTTTGCAGGTTTTCCTACTTACAAAGCATGTAGAGGTCTGTAATTTTTATCATAGGTAAACTTCAACTGCCAGTGACAGAATCTAAAACAAAAATCCAGAAAATCACATTGTATGATTTTTAAATAATTAATTTGCATTTTATTGCATGTCATAAGTATTTGATCACCTACCAACCACTAAGAATTCCAGCTCTCACAGACCTGTTAGTTAGTTCTCCCCACTGTATATACAGTCATGTGAAAACATTAGGACACCCATGCTAAAGTTGAATAAAAAGAGGAATACAAAAATCATCTTTTGGAAATTGATCTTAATTAAAAAAAATGAGGAAAAAGCCAATCTTTAAGGACACCAATTTTCTTTGTGATTGAATAATGTATCGTAAATAAATAAATGTTGTTCCTTAAAATACAGGGGGCATAAGTAAGTACACCCCTATGTTAAATTCCCATAGAGGCAGGCAGTTTTGTATTTTTAAAGGCCAGTTATTTCATGGATCCAGGATACTATACATCTTGATAAAGTTCCCTTGGCCTTTGGAATTAAAATAGCTCCACATCATCACATACCCTTCACCATACCTAGAGATTGGCATGGGGTACTTTCCATAAAATCATCTCTCAATGCAAATCAAACCAGCTATTAGGCTAACTGAAATAAAACCATGCCAATCTCTAGGTATGGTGAAGGGTATGTGATGATGACAACAAACAGGACTGATGGCTGCACAAACTTGTTGGCTTGTGTGGGGGCAGGACAAGCTATATAGGGCACCACACCCATGATAAACAGTGAACTTTGATTTTTTTTTTTTGTGAAGCTAAAGGCGGAGCACAACATTGTTTTTCAGCATGGTTGTAACTTCTTTTTTTCTCCTCACAGAGAAATCAACCAAAATTACTTTTAGCAGCTGGATGAACCTTTGCTAACAGTCAGACTATGGACAGTGCAACAGGTATTGACTGAAAAAAGAAAATTGAATTTAACAACTAAAACAATGTCTGGCCTAGGTGGTTTAAGCATAGATTTAATTGAAGACGTGGCACTTTCACCTGCAGAGCCACAAATAGCAGAAAGTAAAAAGCCAGAAGAGACCAACAGCGTAGAGGAAAGACGGGGGGTTACAGCTGAGGAAAAAGAAGAAGAAGATGACTCAAAGGAGGAAGAGGAAGTGACGAGCTCAGCTCATCTGGAGCCGAGCACTCTGCCATGGCCTGGCAACAAAGACAAGAGACCTCAGACGGACGATGACGATGGAGTCTGGTCAGAAAAAGGAGTCTGGGAGCCTGAAGAGAGGGACACTGGGATCAGCGGAGGGAGCCAGGACCTGTCGGAGGAGCAGAGCCAGGCTGAGAGTGACACAAAGAGCAAGTGGAGGGAGAGCATGCCTGAGGGCGAGAGGTGGAGGGATGATGAGATAGAGGTGCAGCGGGACGATAAAGGTGATGGCTCACTGGCAGACGATGAAGAGGAGGAGAAAGAAAAAGAAGAGTTGCATTGGATCCCAGAGAAAGCTGTTCTGGGTTTCTCTCCACAAGTCACAATCGTGCGTCCGTCCAGCAAAGAGCTTCCTGAGGAGAGCCAGCTGTTCATAGAGAAGGAGCCGCAGACGGAGCCCGACTCAGTAGCTCAGGTTTATCAAGAGTGGACTAAACAGGACGACAACTACTGTGAGTATAAAAACCCAAACTTTAATGCATCTGGGCCCCTATTGTTTAAGAAATACATAAAGCGCAAACTGTGTGAGCAACACAATCTCAAACAACCTACACCTGCTAACTGTGGGAGTAACTTTTAAGAATGACCACATCACTGATCATAAGTTTGACCTGAGTAGGAACAGCCAATCAGAGACATGGATTTACCCTGCAGTATATCTGCACATTGTCCCAAAAATAATCCCTACATTTTACTTAGTGATGTTATTCTGCAAAAATGCATGTCATTATTTTAAGTGTTTTTTATTTGTGTGAGATCTTTAATATTTCAACTAACAGTTAAACTGTGAAATTAACAATAATATGTTAATATATTTGTAGTTTCGCATTGCCAGACCTTCCTCTACAGAGCTGCGAAGGAGGGTCTGGCGAGTCCACACAGCATTTTGGGATCAGAGAAAAATGTACTCTGGTTTCTTGGCATTTCTTTAAACCTGTAATTCATCTTGGGCGGCGCTATTCGCTGTAAGAAGGAACGGTGCTTCTGCAAAATACCCTCGGGAAGGAACTTGTTTTGGTGGAACATGTGTACGTTCAAAGGTTGTTTTAGTCGTGCAACAGAAAACTCAGATTGGACAGATAGTCTAGCTAGCTGTCTGGATTTACCCTGCAGAGATCTGAGGAGCAGTTAACCATAGTCCTCAGAAATCCACCGGAATTTAAAATGTCAACACAAAGAAAGCCCAAGGTAACGGATATCCGGCCCAAATGAGTGAAATTCTGCGGAATTTCTGTCGGCAACGGAGCAATCATGGAAGTGGAACGTCGTTGATATAGACTAATATATTTATGACATAAAAATATATAAATAGGGATTAGAGAGTAGGAAATTGACAGACAGAAACTAAAAAAATCAGACTGGAGAAGGAAAAAAAATTCAGAGGTTCATCAGCGAAATCATAAAATAAGGAGAATTTTATATTAATCAGATCAGACAAAGACGCAACTAATGCAAACCAAATCAAGCTTATTTTCATTAGCTTTATTCTGGTTGTTTGCACCCCTGATAAACAATATCAACAATAAAACGGAGCAGACAAACAAACTGGCTTAACATTATGTCAAATGTACCTTTTCATATATGGATTTCATTACTTTGTGGAACCCTGAATAAGTCCATAATTGCATATAATAGGTTTGAAGAACCATAACTATGGCTGAAAAATGTATAGTCAAAATCTCAATTTGAAAGAGACGAGTGCAAACTTTAAATCACAAGCACTAAAAAGTGTTACTGTACATCATAGGTGGCTATAGCTAATTAAAATAAATTACAAACAACTCTGAAAGGACAATAAAACAAGCATCACTTATAACACGTAGAAACATGAAAGGTGTTGTGTAATACTGGTAGAATTTATAGAAAATTGAAATTGGAATCCCCATGGCATCATTGTCAGAAAAAATCGCAATAAAGCTACGTTTTCCATAAGTGGTTCAGCCGTAATTATATTTTTTTAGATTTTTTCCCCTAAGGTTTTAGACCATTAATTACAAATCATTTACTAACCATTGCTGCTTTAGTTTACTTTACTTTTGGTCAAGTATGTGTTACATGTATGGTAATGCAGCTGAAAGCGAGGGCTGTTGTGAAAACTCTTCCCTGATGGTGCGTTTAACTGCTTGGGGAAAACAATAACTTTTTTTGTTGTTGCTAGAAACACATGCAATATGGCATCATCCTCTCCACGATTTTCATGTCTGCTTGTTTGTCTTTCAGGTTTTTAATTTTATGTCAATATTGCTTGTGATTTTAATTCTTTTTGGCAGCTCAATCTTAAATCTCAGAGCTTTTTTGAACAAATGGCTCATGATCGGCGCCTTAAACCCCCCGGGACCACCCAAACATCAGATTTCTTTATCCCCTAATCCTTCTTTACTAACTGTTTCATGATTTCCTGCAACATATTCTCTTTCAACAACTATTAAATCAAATTAAGGCCAGATTACGTGAGATTATCATTAAAGCAGATGCTTACAAACTACTCCATTATTGTCATTCTAAATCCTGTTTTATTCTTTTTGAGAAGAAGAGGGGACACAATCTCCTTGTCTCCAAATGTGAGGAATATCAGAGCTTGCTGTGCTGTGGATTGCAAATCATTTACTATGTGCAGCCAGGCACAGATACAGTATTAAGTATAGAAGGGAGGGTTTTAAACAACTTTCATTGGATTACCTGGTCACATATCAGATTGCGGTTTGTTGTAATCCAAAACACATTTTCACTCAGTAAGTCAGTGAGTTACTGCACACTGATGATCTCTTTCTCCTTAACCACATAATTACGGTACATGTTTTAAGATGATTTTTGATATGACTAATAAAGACAGAATTGATTGACTTTGAATTAAAGTGATCCTTTCTTCATTCTCAGACCTGTGCGAGCATCTGTGCAGTGAAAAACTGAAGCTGGCTCTGGCGACGGCGGCCGCAGGACTTCTCTTCCCTCTCCTGGTGTGGGGAGGTTATGCCCTCCTTCCCTTTGACGCACCGCTGCTGCAGAGCACCCCCCTCAGGGTGGTGTACTCTCTACGCTGCTCCTTCTTCGCTACCATCCCCATCCTGCTCGGTATGTTCATGTATTAAGTTTATTGTGCACTGAAACAAACACTTAATATAATATAAAACGAACACTAACAATAAAAACCATAGAATAAAATCAGTTAATATTGACCCTCGTCTCTCTGCAGGTGTGTTGGTGCAAGGCGTGGCCCGGCTGCGCTACAGCGCCCTGAAGCCCCTCTATCAAAGTAAACTGGTGAACAGAGAGGTGGCAGTGCACTGGCACTATGTCAACGAATCGCTGGTCCTCTTCCTCTTTTACTTCCTGCAGCTCGCTATCATGGCAACCTACATCAGCCAGGACCTGGTCAAACTAGTGCCGCTGCTCACCATCATATTTGTATTCGGCAGGTATGTTGTTAAATGTTTAGGGTCCAAACCAGGAATGGGTAAAGGGATAGATGATCTGAATATTGTTTTGGTTGTCTGGATGTCTGCTGGATGATACTTTATTAATGCTTTATAGTCATTTGTACAAATAGATTCTCCCTATTATGCATAGGAGTTGACTAGTCTAATGCAATCGGGCTGTTCAGGCCACACTTACCAGACATAGATTGAATCAAACATTATAAAAAATATTAAACATTTAAGGCAGGAGTGAAGGCCAACAAGACTAAGCTAAATTAAGACATGAACAGCTTTACAACACAAATTTGAAGTCTCCAATGCTGGTGAAAATCAGCAAGAAAGAAAAAATCCCAACACAGTCATATTATTTATTGCAACACCACCAAACTGATGAGTCCAATTTCCTTTTAGATTTTAAACAAGGCCTTTTATGATGGAAAAAATAAATGTGCTTTGAGATAAATGCTAACATCAGCATGCTAACATGCTCAGAACAATGTTTAGCAGGTATAATGTTTACCATGTTCACCATTTTAGTTTAGCATGTTAGCACAAAGCACAGCTGAGGCTGATGGAATGTCATTAATTTTATAGTAGTAGTATTCAAAATGAAATGTTCACCTTATGAAGGCCTTAGTGAGCCAAACATAAATATTCTTTATTTAATGGATAAAATAGACCATTTTTGTTTGTATTTTCAAAAGCCTTTAGTGTGATTCTTAAGTCTACAACAGTGGATTCTCAAAATGTTTTTAGTATTTCTTCTCTGCCATGACTGAGTTGCAGCATAAAGCTATAATCAGTTTTGTTCTTAGTTGCGCTTTTTCTTAGTTGCTGACTGTTATATTTACAGTCTATGGCTTAAACGGCATGAAGGAGACGATAGAAGGGAAGGAACATAGCCGTGTAGCTTGTGAAAACATCCTGTTAACACTGGCTAACTTTGATGTGGTCCAAACAGACAAATGAATGTCAGCGACAGATACAATGTTGTTTTGAGCTCATGCAGAGTTTGTCAGTTAAATGAATGAAGAAATTAGTTTCAGGCCAAAAATGCCAGGCTGCACACTTACATTTCAACTAGTTGTCTTTCTCTACTTTTAGTTTAGTTTCATTACCATCAGTAATACACTTCACTTACTCAGCATGACACTGCTAGACACATCTTTACAACACACAATACACAGTGAAACCACACAACTGATCAGAAAGAATTAATACAAATCACCAGTTTAACCATAGTATCTAAACCACTACTGTGTGTGGGAGGACTAGCTACTTCCTGTTATAACTTTGCATGCATGGCCACAGTAAGTACAACAGATCAAAGTTTCACAGTGCTGACGGACAGTTAAAGCAGACATTTTGATTACTGTCACCTTTTCCCACACACAAACTGGTTAAACTGGGGATGTGTTTTAAACCTGATGACTTTTGCATGTCCAAATAATTTATTGATTCATCCATCCATCCATCCATCTTCATCCGCTTATCCGGGGTCGGGTCGCGGGGGTAGCAGCTCCAGCAGGGGACCCCCAAACTTCCCTTTCCCGGGCCACATTAACTCAGCTCCGACTGGGGGATCCCGAGGCGTTCCCCAGGCCAGGTTAGAGATATAATCCCTCCACCTAGTCCTGGGTCTCCCCCGAGGCCTCCTCCCAGCTGGACGTGCCTGGAACACCTCCCTAGGGAGGCGCCCAGGGGGCATCCTTACCAGATGCCCGAACCACCTCAACTGGCTCCTTTCGACGCAAAGGAGCAGCGGCTCTACTCCGAGCTCCTCACGGATAACTGAGCTTCTCACCCTATCTCTAAGGGAGACGCCAGCTACCCTCCTGAGGAAACCCATTTTGGCCGCTTGTACCCTGGATCTTGTTCTTTCGGTCATGACCCAGCCTTCATGACCATAGGTGAGGGTAGGAACAAAAACTGACCGGTAGATTGAGAGCTTTGCCTTCTGGCTCAGCTCTCTTTTCGTCACAACGGTGCGATAAATTGAATGTAATACCGCACCTGCTGTGCCGATTCTCCGACCAATCTCCCGCTCCATTGTCCCCTCACTCGCGAACAAGACCCCAAGGTACTTGAACTCCTTCACTTGGGGTAAGGACTCATTCCCCTACCTGGAGAAGGCACTCCATCGGTTTCCTGCTGAGAATCATGGCCTCCGATTTAGAGGTGCTGATCCTCATCCCAGCCGCTTCACACTCGGCTGCGAACCGATCCACTGAGTGCTGAAGGTCACAGGCCGATGATGCCATCAGGACCACATCATCTGCAAAAAGCAGCGATGAGATCCCCAGCCCACCGAACTGCAACTCCTCTCCACCCCGACTACGCCTCGATATCCTGTCCATAAATACTACAAACAGGATTGGTGACAAAGCGCAGCCCTGGCGGAGGCCAACTCTCACCTGAAACGAGTCCGACTTACTGCCGAGAACCCGGACACAGCTCTCGCTTTGGTCGTACAGAGATTGGATGGCCCTGAGAAGGGACCCCCTCACCCCGTACTCCCGCAGCACCTCCCACAGTATCTCCCGGGGCACCCGGTCATACGCCTTCTCCAGATCCACAAAACACATGTAGACTGGTTGGGCATACTCCCAGGCTCCCTCCAGGATCCTTGCGAGAGTAAAGATCTGGTCCGTTGTTCCACGACCAGGATGGAATCCGCATTGTTCCTCTTCAACCTGAGATTCGACTATCGACCGAACCCTCCTTTCCAGCACCTTGGAGTAGACTTTCCCGGGGAGGATGAGAAGTGTGATACCCCTGTAATTGGCACACACCCTCTGGTCCCCCTTTTTAAAAAGGGGAACCACCACCCCGGTCTGCCACTCCTTAGGCACCGTCCCAGACTTCCATGCAATGTTGAAGAGGCGTGTCAACCAAGACAACCCCTCCACACCCAGAGCTTGCTTAAAGCTCTGGGTGTGGGTGTGGAGGTAAAATGCAAATGAATTACTTAAAAATCATACAATGTGATTTTCTAGATTTTTGTTTTAGATTCCGTCACTCACAGTTGAGTACCTATGAGCAAAATTACAGACCTCTACATGCTTTATAAGTGGGAAAACCTGCAACGTCGGCAGTGTATCAAATACTTGTTCTCCCCACTGTATATACGTATATGACTATGAATGAACTATGAATAAGGAGAAGCATAATAGGTGCCCTTTAAATGCAAGTCTATATTAATGTTAATATCACTTATTAAATCTGCGCTTTCTACCATACCAACAAGATTTAAATTTAAGTAAACATCTACAGTCATCTATTGGAAAAAACAACGTTTCAATGTGACGACTGGGGACTTTGAAAAAATGTTCTCAGGCAGAATCAAATACGTGATGAGGCAAAATTAAAATGAATTAAACGTATATTAAGTTATTAATTCAGATCCTTTGAGTCATCAAGCACTTGACACAAAAACTGATGAAAGGAATGAAAGAGCTACGCTGGCTATTGTTCCTGCTAAAAGCGAAGAGTGGATGTACGGGCTAATGTGGGTCGTCATCACATCTTTTTGTCATTATTTATCCAAATAAGGCTTATGAATCAAACAGAATTGTTGGAGTGCATCCATCTCATCTACTGGCCTCTGTAACTTATTTGTTATTCGGGTTTAAGGACTGAGTCACTGAGGCACAAGGTAAAGTTTAAAAAGCCTTTATTATATTTCTTGGCTAAATCATTAAAACAAGGCCTTGTCTTAACGACTCACTGTGCTTAAACCTTTGTACACTTGGATCCCCAAGCTGAAGAGCATGGAGGGACACACTTTCTACACACCCAAGCAGCACTCCACGCAGACAGCATTGTGACTATCATTTGTTATTTTCTCTGCTGCAGGCTGATCTACTGGCTCTGCCTCTCTCTGGGCAGCAGCATCAGGGGCCTCGGCTTCGGCTTCTCCTTCTTCCCCATACTGGTCATGCTGGGCACCAACCTGTACTACGTCTGCTCGTCAGTCGGACAAGGGGCGGTTTTTGATGTGGAACCTCCCACAACAGCTCCTCCTCCCAGGCTGCGCTGGTGGGATTAAAGGCAGACGTACAAAAATGTGATGAGGAGTTAAGAGACAAACAACTGTACCATCTTTTTAATATGACACAACTTGGCTCGTTCTTTTGGTGTCCTATAAAGTTGTAATCCTTCATATTTAAGTCCTGGCTGATTTGGCAACACCTGTGCTTACAGAGGTAACAGCAAGTGTGGTTTATTACAACAACAAACTCACAAAAGTGACCGTTTTTGATGAGCGACGACAAACGTATTGCATTTCCTGTGGCTGCGTCACAATAATAGCCACCACGTGATTCTCCAGTTGAATACTTTAAATTTGAAGCAGCAGTTGGAAATTTGCATCAGCAGTAACAACAGTGAGGCTGTCATCAATGAGATGAAAATGCATGCATCGATTCCTGTTAATCCATGGTGTTTATGAAGGCAATACAAACATATGTTGTATAAAAAATGATAATTTTATGAAAATCTCAAGGAATATGTGGTTTTATATTGTTCACAAAGAAATAAAGGACATGAAGCAGAATGTGGGTTAATTTGTAGCTTGAATGTCTGTATAGAAAAATGAAGAAATCCAGTAGTTATGACACAAAGAAGCTATTATGTGTATACAAATTGAAAAGAGAGATGGGGCCTGAAGAAGTGCTCTGTGTAAAGTGTGTGTTTACTAATTAATCTGCCATTACAAATCTTTGAACAGTCTGAACCTTTTCGTCTTGAGCTAATAAAATCAGGTTTTTGAGGTGAAGAGTTTCGGTTTGAGGCATCCAGTGTTTGGATGTGATGCAGCAAGGTGAAGACAGAAAAGTTAGAAATGAAAACTGAACACTGTTAGAAGCAAATAATGAAATAAGTTGGATATCAAAAGTAAATATTTAAGGGCACTATAAGATTTTTTTTATGAGATTGAATTATTAGGTTGTTTAATGACTTTTCCCATTTTTATTTTGTCACACAACTGGCACTAATGGCAATCTTTAAATTTTATATTTATAAGCAAGACTATTAAATGCATCTTTGCTTTATTGATCAAAGGTTTCTTTTTCTTTATAGCAACATACGTGGTTGGTCTGTTTTTGGATTGTTTCTTTTCCTTTTTTTAAAGGAACTTTATATTTATACTTTTAAATGCTGTATGATTACAGCATTTAAAGCAATTTCTGGGACTTTGAATAATCTCAATAAAGCAATAATAATATTTGACATTGTGCAGCAGCTGGTGATTCAGATCCAAATGGCTGAGGGGGGAACATATTACTTTTCTGACTATCTGTCCAACAAAGAGGGGTTAGACATTACGAAAAAACAAAACAAATTCAAAACCTGAAAAATGTGGCCAGTCTTGAACAACAACAAATGTGGGCAAACTGTACATGTGAAGTCCGTCCGTCCCTCCCATGCTCATGAACACGATTTAGGGAACGCCTGGAGGGAATATCTTTAAATTTGGCACAAGCGTCCACTTGGACTTAAGGATGAACTTATTAGATTTTGGTGGTCAAAGGTCAAGGTCACTGTGCCCTTACGAAACAATATGCTAATTATAACAGAATTTCACACAAATGTCTAATAGGATAAAATGATGAAGTTATGACATTTTATATCCAAAAGGCCAAAGGTCAAAGGTCTTGTGTACAATGTAATGTAGAATTTGCAGCTTCTTTGCAGCAACATCCATATTTGAAGCATTGTCTACAGTCAGTCTGCTCAGGATGAACAGTCTGCTCTGTCCCTCTCTGAAGATAAAGAGTTGAAGGTTCAATTCTTTATACTTTTTTTCGACATACTATACTACGACTTTTTTATGACTTTTTTTCTTCCTACAATATCATAAAGTATGTACGACTCTTTTTCGACATTCTATACTATGACTTTTTTATGACTTTGTACAACTTTTTTGTCTTCAGTAGTGTGCACAATAAATACACCTCCGAACCAATGCTTAACTAGGTTCACAAATAGCTCAGTAAGATAAACTGCTACAGATGAAATGAAAATTGGAGGTGGTTTCAATTCTTCAACATACTATTTTTCCTGACACTTTTTTTCCGACATACTATACTATGACTTTTTTTTACTTTTTTCGACATGCTATGCTATGACTTTATAACTTTTTTCAACATACTATATTATGACTTTTTTCAACATACTATACTGTGACTTATGACTTTTTTCGACATGCTATGCTAAGACTTTTTATGACTTTTTTCGACATGCTATACTATGACTTTGTATGACTCTTTTGTCTTCAGTAGTGCGGACAATAAATACAACTCCGAACCACTGGCTTGTTGGTTTCGCAAAAAGCTCAGTGAGATAGGCTGCTACAGGCAAAATAAAGAGTTGAGGTTGTGGCTTCAGTTCTTCAACATTTTTATGACATTTTTTGACATACTATACTATGACTTTTTTTCTTCAGAAGTGTGGACAATAAATACAACTCTGAACCACTGCTTTACAGGCTTCATAAATAGCTCAGTGCGATAAGCTGCTACAGGTGAAATGAAGAGATGAGGTTGATAGTTCTTTACTATACTATGACTTGTTTTCCGACATACTATACTAGGACTTTTTCATGACTTTTTTTGACATACTATACAATGAGATTTTATGACTTTTTTCGACATTCTATACTATTACTTTTTATGACTTTTTTGTCTTCAGTAATGTGGACAATAAATACAACTCCATATCTTATTGGCTTAACAAATAGCTCAGTGAGATAAGCTGCTGCAGGTGAAATAAAGATTTGCGGTTGAGGTTTCAATTCTTCAACATTCTATTACTTTTTTTTAACATACTATACTGTGACTTTTTTTCAACATATTATGCTATGACTTTGTTATGACTTTTTTTCAAGATAACATACTATGACTTTTTTTTTTTACATACTATGCTATGACTTGTTTTCCGACATACTATACTATGACTTTTTTTCAACATACTATACTGTGACTTTTTTCAACATATTATGCTATGACTTTGTTATGACTTTTTTCGACATACTATACTGTGACTTTTTATGACCTTTTTTGACATAATATACTATCACTTTTGTAAGACTTTTTTTGACATGCTATATTATGACTTTTTTATAACATTTTTATGTCTTTTTCGATATACTATACTATGAATTTTTTTTGACAAACTATACTGACTTTTTTATGACCTTTTTCAACATATTATAGTATGATTTTTTTATGACACTTTTGACATACTATAACTTTTTTATGACTTTTTTCAACATATTATAGTATGATTTTTTTATGACACTTTTGACATACTATAACTTTTTTATGACTTTTTTCGACATAATTTACTATGACTTTTTCACCGACATACTATACTATGACTATTTTCCGAGATACTATACTATTACTTTTTTTCGACATACTATACTATGACTTTTTTTAACATACTATAATATGACTTTTTTATGACTTTTTTTGACAAACTATACTATACTTTTTTCATGACATTTCTCGACATACTATGCTATGACTTTTTTTGACACAATATACTATGACTTTTTCTCCGACATTCTATGCTATGACTATTTTCCGACATACTATACTATGACTTCTTTATGACATTTTTCGACTTTACTATGACTTTTTTATGACTTTTTCGACATTATACTCTGACTTTTTTTTGACATACTATACTATGACTTTTTTTAACATACTATAATATGACTTTGTCATGACTTTTTTCGACATACTATACTATGACTTTTTTTCGACAAACTATACTATGACTTTTTTTCGACATACTATACTATGACTTTTTTCAACATATTATGCTATGACTTTGTTATGACTTTTTTTCAAGATAACATACTATGACTTTTTTTTTTTACATACTATGCTATGACTTGTTTTCCGACATACTATACTATGACTTTTTTTCAACATACTATACTGTGACTTTTTTCAACATATTATGCTATGACTTTGTTATGACTTTTTTCGACATACTATACTGTGACTTTTTATGACCTTTTTTGACATAATATACTATCACTTTTGTAAGACTTTTTTTGACATGCTATATTATGACTTTTTTATAACATTTTTATGTCTTTTTCGATATACTATACTATGAATTTTTTTTGACAAACTATACTGACTTTTTTATGACCTTTTTCAACATATTATAGTATGATTTTTTTATGACACTTTTGACATACTATAACTTTTTTATGACTTTTTTCGACATAATTTACTATGACTTTTTCACCGACATACTATACTATGACTATTTTCCGACATACTATACTATTACTTTTTTTCGACATACTATACTATGACTTTTTTTAACATACTATAATATGACTTTTTTATGACTTTTTTCAAAATACTATACTTTTTCATGACTTTTTTCGACATACTATACTATGACTTTTTTTGACAAACTATACTATGACTTTTTTTATGACATTTCTCGACATACTATGCTATGACTTTTTTTGACACAATATACTATGACTTCTTTATGACATTTTTCGACTTTACTATGACTTTTTCGACATTATACTCTGACTTTTTTTTGACATACTATACTATGACTTTTTTTAACATACTATAATATGACTTTGTCATGACTTTTTTCGACATACTATACTATGACTTTTTTTTCGACATACTATACTATGACTTTTTTTGACACAATATACTATGACTTTTTCTCCGACATTCTATGCTATGACTATTTTCCGACATACTATACCATGACTTTTTGATGACATTTTTCGACATACTATACTATGACTTTTTTATGACTTTTTCGACATTATACTCTGACTTTTTTTCGACATACTATACTATGACTTCTTTTTCAACATACTATACTATGACTTTTTTATGACATTTTTCGACATACTATACTATGACTTTTTTATGACTTTTTTTGACACAATATACTATGACTTTTTCTCCGACATTCTATGCTATGACTATTTTCCGACATACTATACTATGACTTTTTTATGACTTTTTTCAACACACTATACTATGACTTTTTATGACATTATTGACATACTATACTATGACTTCTTTCTCAACATATTATACTATGACTTTTTTATGACATTGTTCGAAATACTATACTATGACTTTTTTATGACTTTTTTTGACACAATATACTATGACTTTTTTCGACATAATATATTATGACTTTTTCTCCGACATACTATACTATCAATTTTTTTGACAAACTATACTGACTTTTTTATGACCTTTTTCAACATATTATAGTATGACTTTTTTATGACACTTTTGACATGCTATACTATGACTTTTGTAAGACTTTTTTTGACATGCTATATTATGACTTTTTTATAACATTTTTGTCTTTTTCAATATACTATACTATGAATTTTTTTGACAAACTATACTGACTTTTTTATGACCTTTTTCAACATATTATAGTATGATTTTTTATGACACTTTTGACATACTATACTATAACTTTTTTATGACTTTTTTCGACATAATTTACTATGACTTTATTACTTTTTTCAACATACTATACTATGACTTTTTTATGACATTTCTCGAAATACTATACTATGAGATTTTTTATGACATTTTTCAACATACCATACTATGACTTCTTTTTCGACATAATATACTATGAATTTTTTCGACAAACTATACTGACTTTTTTATGACTTTTTTCAACATACTATAGTATGACTTTTTTATGACACTTTTGACATAATATACTATGACTTTTTCCCAACATACTATACTATGACTTTTTCCCAACATACTATACTATGACATTTTTATGATATTTTTTCGACATACTATACTATGATTGTATTGCGGAAAAAGTCATAAAAAAGTCATAGTATAGTATGTCGAAAAAAGTCATAAAAAGGTCATAAAAAAGTCATAATATAGTATGTCGAAAAAAGTCATACAAAAGTCATAGTACATTATGTCAAAAAAGGTAATAAAAAGTCATAGTATAGTATGTTGAAAAATGTCATAACAAAGTCATATAATAATATGTTGGAAAAAAAGTCATAGTATATTATCTTGAAAAAAGGTCATGGAATGTGGCCAGGTTGGCTCAGTGGGTAGAGCAGGTGCACATATACTGAGAGGTTTATGCCTTTTTTTCGACATACTATACTATGACTTTTTTATGACCTTTTTCAACATACTATAGTATGACTTTTTTATGACTTTTTTCAACACACTATACTATGACTTTTTTATGACATTATTGACATAATATACTATGACTTTTTCTCAACATATTATACTATGACTTTTTTATGACATTGTTGACATACTATATTATGACTTTTTTCAACATACTATACTATGACTTTATGACTTTTTTCAACATACTATACTATGACTTTTTCATGACTTTTTTCAACATACTATACTATGACTTTTTTTTATGACATAGTATACTATGACTTTTTTTCGACATATTATACTATGACTTTTTTTGACATACTATAATATGATTTTTTTCGACAAACTATACTATGACTTTTTATGACATTTCTTAACATACTATCCTATGACTTAATGACTTTTCTGACATAATATACTATGACTTAATGACTTTTTTGACATAATATATTATGACTTTTTCTCCGACATACTATGCTATGACTATTTTCCGACATACTATACTATGACTTTTTTTCGACATACTATACTATGACTTTTTTATGACATTTTTCGACATACTTTACTATGACTTTTTCATGACTTTTTTCGACATAATTTACTGACTTTTTCTCCGACATACTATACTATGACTATTTTTCGACATACTATACAATGACTTCTTTTGACATACTATACTATGACTTTTTTTCGACATACTATACAATGACTTCTTTTGACATACTATACTATGACTTTATGACATTCGACATACTATACTATGACTTTTTTATGACTTTTTTTCGACATACTATATTATGACTTTTTTCAACATACTATATTATGACTTTTTCATGACTTTTTTCAATATACTATACTATGACCTTTTTCTCCGACATACTATACTATGACTTTTTTATGACATTTTTCGACATAATTTACTATTACTTTTTCTCCGACATACTATACTATGACTATTTTCCGACATACTATACTATGACTAGTTTATGACTTTTTTCAACATGCTATACTATGACTTTTTTATAACTTTTTTCGACATACTATACTATGAATTTTTTTTACGACATACTATACTATGACTTTGACTTTTTTTTGACATACTACACTGACTTTTTTTACGACGTACTATACTATGACTTTTGTTCGACATATACTAAGACTTTTTGTCCAACATACTATACCATTACTTTTTTTTTCGATATACTATACTAAGACTTTTTTCGACATACTATACTATGACTTTTTGTCCAACATACTATACTATGACTTTTTTTCGATATAGGATACTATGACTTTTTTTTGACATACTATACTATGACTTTTTTCGATATACTAGATCATGAAATTTGTCATAGCATACTATACATTTATATTCCCAACAGTATATAAAGTAGTTTAAACTGGCACCAACTACAGTAAAATGCTACGTGCATAGTATTGCATCTGTAATAGTAATACAATAATGTATTAACAATTAATTTTTGGAATGAATTAAGTTGTCCATGACTTTGAGTGATTAGTAGACACAAGATGTGAGAAAATAGTATGATGCCCATCACAAAGTTCCAAAAGTTTAAGTTGATGACATCAAATGTATTGTTTTATCCAAAACCCAAAGATATAAAAAATAAAAAAGGGGACACCAGAAAAAAACATTGCTGTTAAATCTCAGTCCATCGACTTTGTTGTTGCCTCGCTTACACAGTTGCTACTCACCTCACAGGTCATGAGAGATCATCTAAATTTAGCCATGTAGTTATCACTAAATGTGTGAAATGAAGCTTCATCGCACGTTTGTAACTGTGACAATGAGCTGAGGATGAAGAGAAAAAAAACTGATGATAAAATGAAAGAGGACAAACACTCTAATGCACCTCTGAAATGGACTGACTTACATTTTCAGTGAATTTAAAAATATTTCTGGAGATTTAATTTACACCAAATGTTCCTTGATTGAGGACTTTAGTCTTTATGAAACATTTTAGAGGCACTTCTGCTTTCTTACACAGTATACAGAAAAATAAAACCACAAACTCAAATTAATTTCACTCAGTTTGTCTATTTAATATATAAAATACGGTAAAACATACGCAAAAGGGTAATAAGGTTTCAAGGGACTTGGATACTTTGGTACAACAAACACTTTTTGTAAAAGCGGTATAGAATTTCAATAACATATCAGTGCATACTTTTTATATGAAAATATACACAAATTGTATATCATTCTCAAAAAAACAACAAAAAGAATTGTTTTCTTTACAACAAAAAAGAAAAGCAGACTAGCTCAACACAATATATTAGCTATAAATTTCATCTTTAGTATTTCATATGCTACATTATTCTGAGTTGTAATGGTGATGCATGTCCTTTATCATTATTGTACGTAACATACATTTTATTGTTACCTGTACCCCATGCATTTACATTTTTTTCAAATTTCATGAATTACTAATTTCAGTTGTTTCCCGTTTTTATAAATATATTCTATATCTTAATTAAAATTGCAGCATTTAACTGGTATTTCCTTCATTGCATTTGCTAATACCACAATAACTGATCGTGCAATTTTCAGCAAGTTGTTTTAAAAAAAGGAAACCAGTACTATGTTTATGATAAGGAAGAGAAAATAAAAACTATCCTACACAAAATAGCAATAAAATAAAAGCTCCATAATAATATAATAATAGACAATGGAACTGTCACCAGCACAAAATAATCAAAAAATAGTGAGATTCTAAAAAACATTGTACACAACAAGTAACATGGGTGCAGGATTTCATTTCTCATATAGATTGTCTTGTGACTAAACTGCTAGATTGGACAGATAACCTTTTTTTTACATAAACAAAACCTGCATGAGGCAGGAAGCCAAACAGTGTGGTGTCACATTTCAATCAACCATCAGCGCCCACAAAGACAAAGTTCTATTGAAATTAGTTGTTGTAAAAATAGAAATGACTCATTAGCTCTGCCTGACGGCTGGTACCACTTATCAGTTGGATCTTTAAAGTAATAGTTGGACATTTTGGGAAATGCGCTTATTTGCTTTTTTGCGGAGAGTTAGAGGAGAAGTTTGATACCACTCTATGAATTAGCTACTGTTGCTGTGTTCTGTGCTCTGTATTTGCATCCAGATACAAAGTTGAATTGATTGTATTAGTGTTAATATTGGATTTTAAAGAGTCCAAGTGAAAAACTGAAGAAAAAACAGTCAATACTGCGCTGAGGTGGAAAAGTTGGTGTATCGATAAAAGCCAAATGCGACAAAGTACAAACATAGACAAACATCAGATCTGCGTTGAGTAATGAGGAGACTGTAACATTTCTCCATTTCCCAATTATTCCAGGAAACAAACATAAATCCTATAGTTTCATCATGTGTTCCCCTTTTTTTCCCCCCATTTATTTGAGGTTTGACTGACACTCCTTTTATTACGTCATCTTGTTGCTCCGTCTTCTTCTGCAATGGTTAAATGACACCCGAAATAATTAGCACCACTAACTGTCCATCTCGATGCACCCGCCTCCTTATATTTGCATAATGGTAGTGGATGAAAATTTGTATTAATTCACATTTTCTTTTGCAGATTTGGTAAAAAAAATTGTGTAAAATGTATGCTACATTTTGATGAAAATTGTTTGATTGTTTGTAATCACCTGAAAGCGGCATTAGAGGTGAGCTTCAGAGGTGCTGGTAGGCAACTTTTCCTGCTGAGATAACTGGCTGTAGCTTCAAATTTACCACACAAACATGAGTGACTATTGATCTTCTCATCTAACTCTCGGTAAGAAAGCGAATAAGCGAGTTTCCCGAAATGTAGAATTATTCCTTTAATGGTTTAAGTGGCAAATTTTCTCCAACATGAGTTTATTGAAAGTGTTGGATGGTAAATGTATGACTGAAAGAAGAAAACAGTACTACTAACCTGAAATTAGCAGAGTGAAAAGCTACCCAAAATTAACCTGATCATAGAAAAACATTTTCTGGACCCTCGCCACAACCCCACAGTGTCCGTGTCAAACACTGGTTTCACACTCTGCTGGGGGCTGTGAATAATCGCACCAAAACGGCATCAATTCATAAAAGCTGCCGTGTCCACTTCACTTACACAGACTTAAAAGTATAGGATTGTTTAAGTAGATAATAAACAGCTGACACAACAGTCTGCACTTTGAGCATCGTCACAAGGAGAAAAAAAGGTCAAGCAATCACTGAAGAAACTTCTTATTTGTAAGCTATAAACAACCTGTGTCCCCACACACACACTCATACACACAAACTTGAAATGGTTTCAACTAAACAAATTTGTACTAAAAAAAACATACAATTTAACAAGAAACACAGCACTTGGTAGCCAATCTCTCAACTTATTTTCAAAGTGGAAAAAGGCGTAATCTGTGTCTGCTTAATGTCAAAATATGCATCAAAGAAGTGCGTTTTATCTCTTAACTACACTATAAGTGAATGGCAGTGTCCTAATGGTTTCATGTTCAGGTGGTCATGGACAATTTTAATTTGATTGTGGGATTTTAAATATGTGGTAGGAGAATATGATGACACCACAACCAAGCAGGCCTCTGTGAGAGACAGAAAGTGCACACACCATCAACACTAGCAAAAAATAGGTTTACTGAAACAAGTCCGATCCACCAGCACTACCTAGTGTGGCGAAACACCTGCACCGTAGCTCGGAACATATTAAATTCACACTCATATATGCAAACAGATCCACTGAGAATCAACACATTGCTTGTTTTTAGGGATACCTAGCAAAGTCTATGCAAATATAGTCATATGTACATACACGTTGTTGAAGCCGAAAAGCTATTTTACTTTGTCGCCAACTGAAGCGGTAGAAATATAGAAAATGTCTTTTTCCTTTCACTTTTTGAAACACGGCAAAGAGCTAAGGAGAGCTAGAGAGAGCTAAAGAGGACATCAAAGCTTTTGTATAAGGAGTGATTTTTATACAAAGTCAGAATTTCTACTTTTGGACAACGAACGGACCTTCAAAAACAGATTTTAAATACCAACAGATAAAGAACCAAATACTTTTCGGACCCAAAAAAGCCACCAGAGAGGCTCAAGAATCTCATACTATGCATTTAACTGGATGGCATCTACTCCTGGTAGTAAGCCGAGTGGCTGGCTGGATTTCTGTTGCAACAATTTCCGTCCAAGTTCCAGATGAGGTGAGAGGACGGGAGGAGCACCCCGTCTGAGGAGAGAGTGACGGCAAATTCAAAGCATCAACAGTTTCTAGTTCTTGTTTCCGTGACCGTGATAATTTGTCATAGTCCCTGCACCATGTGCAAGAGGCATTTGGCATTTTTTTATTGTTGAAGAGAAGTTGATATTGGCACTCTGGCAAGGTGCTCGGCTCCACCTGAGGGTTCGGGCCTGCCTGGGTGTATGAGGTTGGGAAATGTGGCAGCGGAAAGAACCACTCATGATGAAGTGTCTTTACCTAGAAGACCTAGTTTGAGGCTGTTTGCTCAGTGCCAGATAGATGCTCAGTCCTCAAAGTTGTCCAGATTAAGTTCTATCCAAAAGAAGTTCTGAAATGACTAATGGAAGAATGGACAGCACACAATCCAAGTGACGTTGGATTTCAAAGAGCAGGAAGTGGTGAGTCATACAAGTCCCATAATGTCGACAAGTCACCAATCCCATTCTGAACAATGTAGCAGAGCTCGTGTAAATACACGAAGGTGAAACCATGTGAAAGAGAAATGTTTTTTTTATGGTTTTGTGAGATTGCAAAAAAGGTTCAACACCTAATTTCTACGGAAAATGACTATATGTGAGCAAGAAGGTTTAAAAAATCTACTGTCCCCCTAACCAAGGATCTAAACAGGACAAAATATCCATCTGAGCACTAAGTCATCCTCTCCTCACTCAGAGCATGATCCCCAAAGGATTTTTATATTTTTTGTGTGTTTTTTTTGGCAAAGCCTCAGAAGTCTGGGTGAAGCTGCTGAGTTATATAATTTTGGACAGAGGCAGATGTGTGATGATAGTGTCACATGGCAGTGGAGGTTTAAGGATGAGTGTGGGTGTGTTGTGGGTGTTTAAGTGTCAACAAAACTTCACTGTGGGTGCAAAGAGGTGTGGCAGGCGCTTCTATGTGACCCAGGCGTCCAATCTCATGCGCTTGATGTTTCCTCCCTCCTGCTCTGGTTCGTTCGACGCCCTGAGATGCTCGGCCGAGGGGCTGAAGTCAGGGCGGCTGCCCGGACCAGCGCTTCCTGTAGCACCAGCTGCGCTGCCACCACCGCTGCCCCCTCCACCTGCACCTCCTCCACCAGCTGCACCAGTGTCATCACGATCGCTGCCTTCAAAGGAGCTGGCGTTGCTGCTGACGCTGTCTGCAGGCGAGCGGCCAGTCGGGGGCTCCAGGCACAGCAGGGAGCCGGGGTACTGTGGCGGTGCGGTCAGGATGGCTCCCCCTGAGGTCGAGGACGGCGTGGTGGAAGATGGAGGAGGGCAAGGGGTGCTGCGATCCCGGCCGGGCGAGATGGGTTCCGACTTGATGCTCACGCTGGTGTTTGTGTTGACGGTTAGCATGGCACCTTGAGGTATATGGGTAACAGACCTGAGAACAGGGTCACGGAGGGGAGAGAGAGAGAGAGAGAGAGAGAGAGAGAGAGAGAGAGAGAGAGAGAGAGAGAGAGAGAGAGAGACCACGGACGATAAGGGACAGAACAAAGAGGAAAGGCGAGAAGAAAAAAAAACAAAAAAAACATACAAATGATTAGCTACTTAATAAAAAGGCGTATGAGAAACTGGAAGGTCACGTAAAGACAAAAACCCAAATTACAAGGCACAGCACCAACAGGGAAAAGCCACGCTTGATTATTCAATAATCCAATCAATTCTGAGCCTTCAAAGCAGAAGTACCCCCCCAACTGCTCCCAAAAGATCAACACAACAGCCCAGGAAGCATGAAATGATTCGTGTGACAGGGTGGTTCGCAGTGAGTCAGCTATGATGTGAAGAAACTACAGATGATAAACAGAAAATTATATTGGGTTAGAGAACATGGTGGAAGCCGGAACTTTGTCTTATTTCCTGTTTGACTGCAGGCAGCACCAGACATGCTTAGGGGGAGCCAGCCAAAAGCACACAGACACACAGGAAAAAGGAAGTGTGATACAGTACCGGCCCAACCACTCATCTCTACCCAAGAGCAGGTTGGACGGAGAGCCAACACTGTGGGGAGAAAACAAAAAGTTGGAGCCCAAACCAAGGGAAAGAGGTGGATTAGAAGGCATGTGTGGAGAAAAGTGTGAAACATTATTGCGAGCAAAGTTTCTTCAACAGCAATAATGTTAATGTCTTAGCATCAGAAACACAAAGACCCTAACCTGCTGAATTTTTTTGTTCCAGCACACATAAAAATCCAGACATGATAATCTTGTTTTCTGATCTACAAACACAGTAAATGGAGCATTTACACAAGAATAAATGTGTTAATTAGGAAAGTGACATGTTCTGAATGTTGGACAGATTTGTACGGTGGCCCTTAAGGACAAAAATGCATACGAGAGTGAATGCAAAAACATTAACTTTTTTAACAGTTTTTTTTTCTTCAATAAAAGGTACTTTTCATGGTAAATTGAGGATTATTTAAAGTTTAAAGTTAACTGTGCCTCAAAGGCTGCAACTACTAAAACAACAGAAATGTGCAGCAAGAGAAGGAACACAAATGAGGGAAATTACAGCAAATATATTGAAGCTTTGATAGGTTGATATTTGCATTGTTTGTAAATTTGGATTCGACTTTTTTGCAGTTGTAGCATTTTATGATTTTCAGTGTTGGGCTTTCACCTTTGCATGCGTTTGGTCCTTAGAGGCCACCGTATATGTGGGTGTTCCAGGGCTGTAGCATAAAATAGGACAGGAACAATAAGAGGAATAGTTTGATTTCCTTGAAGCTGAGGTTAACAATTAATTGTGCAGACCAGTAGAAAAAAAAAATCTTAAAGCTTATAATATATTATTAACTTTGCTGCAGTGTTAAATTTTTTATAATTAAATGTTTTGGATGCAGAAAAGAAATTTATAAAGATCTTTTCTGCATCAACATTTTTTTATTTGTGCTGCTTTAAAATGCATCATGTTGTAGTGATTGACTGATGTACAGTTTCTATACAGCAAAGTTACTTTACAAGGTGCTCAGACCGTAAAATATAAATTTAATTACGAGTTAATATGCTTAGCTAATAGCACAGTTTGTATCACATATATTTTAAGGTAAACTACCTTAGAACTTCATGGGATTACTTGCATCACAAGCTATATTACAACTTAAATTTAATAAAAATTAAATATTTCTTGAAATGTAAATTCTCCTGTATGTATATGGCTGCACATTTACTGTATGCGTTTTGTTTTAGAAAGAAGCCCTTCAAATGCAAAGTGGACTTCAAACCCTGCTACAGACAAGGTCATGACATTTCACACACACTAGTAGTGGCTGTTCACCTCAGATTGGCAGCCAGACTGGACACCTGGCTAGACAGCTCACTGCTCTGTTTGTCCAGGCCCCACATGCTGTGGACAAGAGGAGAGAACACACTTCAAGAATCTGGTGTTCATGCTACCAAAGACACAACTCGAACCCTGCAGCTTTCAGCTCATGCAGCTCTTGTCACACTGCAACTGCTATCATTTTTAACAAGTCCTCTGACCTAATACAGAGGCTTCTCAGTCTTCTTCGTTAAATCTTGACATACAATCTTATATAAAAGAAGAAAAAAGTGAAAAACATCTGCCAAGGGTGTTCCCCAAAAATCTCAACTTTAATAAGAATTTCCTCAAATCACGTACTTGATACTACTTTTTTTTGCGTCTCATTTCTAGGAAAAACCCACATACTGTATCCACAGAGCAAATTACATTAAATTCAAGCTAAATTATCGTACACCACTGGCAGAATCTTTTACTTCTTTAAAGAAAAGTTTATTTGTAATCCTTAGTTTACAGAAAGGCTCCTGACTGAGACAGTAACAAGTGTGTACGTGTTTCTCCCAAACATGCGGATCCATACATATCAAGACACTGTAACTCTGTTTAATGTTTTGTCTCCAAAGTCATTACTTTGAAGGTTACTTAACATAATGTTACACATACTGTAATTTAAAAAGGTTATTTGTTGACTCAACTATGATAGAAGTTTGCCAGCAAGGCCCCCCATTATAACCGGGACCCTCAATTACCTGATCTTACAAAGTATGTAACTACAATGCAGGAAATCCAGTAGCTCTTTACATTTACATTTTACAGAACTTTACATTCTTTATTTAAAATTAAACTAATAATCTTTTTTACATCTACATAAAATGAGGAGATAAAACATTTAGCTATGTATCGCTTTCTAAACCCTGAAGTTCATTGTATATACTGTAAATAATGACTATGCACCAGTTGTGTATAACATGGTTTGTATTAGGGCTGGGAGATATACCTCCCTGCTATGTGTTTTTTTAAAATCACGTTTTAGCCACTGAAGGGGACGCGACTGCCAGTACAGGGCACGCTTATACAATAACATAAGAACACTTAACCTAAACCAATAATTAACCCGCAACCTAATGCAGCAGTGCAGAGGTTTAGTGGAAGTGTGTTTACATAAATGATTTCCTTTCATTTTTGTAATGCATAAGATAAAAAAAAAAAAAGTTCTTTAATTCAAACTAGTTATCTTTTAATTGTTTAGTAAATGTAAATATACTGGAAACTAAATCAGAGCTTTAAATGAACAATAGTTAAAATGGGCTGATTTATGTGTACATTTAAATATTGATTTAAGATTATATCGGCCCGTTCTAGTTTAATGTTACCAGTTTAATGTAAATAGGACAGTAAGTAATGGCTTAAATTAAAGGTTAATACATAATTTACTATTGTTTTATAGATCAAATAAAAGCCATTAATGTGTACCACTTTTGGGTTGCCAGGTTCAAAACCATTATGGGTAAACAAATATTTAATGGTGGGTAGTGTAAACACAAAAGGCACTAGAGTCAAATTACTCAAACTACTTGACTAAGAGTAAAAAAGTATCTCGTAAAAAACTACTCAAGTAGTGAGTGACTTTATTAGATGCAATTTATTACATCAATGTACTGGTTGTAACAGGTCACACGTTTTTTCAGATTCAATGTGGAATTCTTGTAGATTGAGATGTCCAAAGTAGGCAGCGCATAATACAGTAAGACTGTAGAAAGGCAAACAGGGTCTGGATGTTGGGACAGGGATGTGCATGTGCCTCTTCTGAAAAAGACGAAGGCGTTTAATCTTCTACCATGATCTTGAACTGTAGTCAATTAAAGGGGGTTGTGGAAGGGGTCAGGCCACACCTCCCTTCCATCTGTGGTGCTATGATTGGCTAGTAGGCTTTCTTATCACTCGCTGTCGGATAATCGCTGTTGTGCTGAATATAAAAATTACTTATAGCTAAATGTATCAGTAAAAGTAGTGAGAAGTGTGTAGCCCAATGTAATGGAGTAGAAGTACATATATTTTAGCGCAAATGTACTACTGTAAAATGTATTCTGTAAAACAACTTAGAAGTACAACTTATTTAAAACATTACTCAAGTGCATGTAACTGAGTACATGTAACAAAGTAGACGTAACGCGTTTCTAACCACCACTGCCAATAATAAAAGATGTTGAGATTCTAATAGGCAATCAATTCTGCAGTTACAAATGTTACTCATGTTATTAATAAAGGATCCTTCAGACGGTGAAACTGTTTCATACTGCTGAAGTGCATCAACTCCAGAAACAGTGAATACCAGGTATTCAGATTGATGTTATGAAGAGGCTGAGATGGTGAGATGCGGGTGAGAGATCAATTCACTAAAAAGGAATGTGAATTGCTTGCATATAAACATCATGGTATGGATATCATGCAAACTGACTGGGAAGGTCAGCAGTAAAGTATTTCAGTGTTAAGAAGGTTGTCAGTACACAGAGCATTTACACCACAAATATGTCAGCTGCCGCCGCCCATCATTATCATCATCATCATCATCATCCCTGACACTGGATGTGAGTGACGGAGGAGCTATTAGGAAACCAGATTTAAAAGAATGACACAGTGCAGACGAGAAAATTAGGAAAAGACTTACACCAAGTTGCTAAGCGATGCAAGACTAAGTTGTTGTTGTTGGTGCTGTTGTTGTTGTTGTTGTTGTTGCTGCTGTTGTTGCTGCTGCTGCTGCTGCTGCGCCTGTTGTTGCTGCTGCTGGGAAACAGCCTGCTGCTGTTGCCATGTGGACACACTGGTTGGCAACAAGCCGCCAGGTGACGCCAGAGCGTGTAAAGCAGTGATGTCTGCACTGGTCAGCTGATACTCTGAGAGAGGACAAAGGATACAAAAGTCAAAACGTAAAGCTCACATTTTCTAAATTTAATTAACTGGGATACATTATATACACACATGTATTTTGACTCTAATATAAAAATATATCTAGGACTTTCTTACAGCCACCTGTTGTGTTCTCCCTTAACTAAAAGGATATTCTCACTCTCATGTGTTCAGTTCACCTGTGTTGTACGCAGTGGGCATGGCGGAGAAGGGCAGCCCCTGTGCCAGGAGGCTCGGCGTGGCCACAGAGACCACCGGTGTGGTCAGGCTTTGTGCCACCTGGGTTCCTGCTGCCAGCCGCTGGGCGTTCTGCCAGAAGAGGACACCAACATGTTATTCACAGCGCAAACAATTTTCACATGTGGCCTCATACTAAAAGACTTATTTCGATGTAAATTCTGACATGCTGGAAATGGAAATGTGCGTATGGCTGGATTCATTATGATGTACCGAGTCAAGTAAATCTCAAAGTCAAGTGGATTTACTATCAGGAGGTTCTTGATATCATGCATCAAAAACAGTTTCATTGTTTTGTGTGTGCCATAAACAGACGTATTACATTAAAGGCAATTTATCCAACCATATATATAATTATGTATCAGGTCAGTTTTTTTAAGGATTTGTTTTGAGCAAATCATGCTTTTATAAGGTAGCAACAGTGAGAGATGACAGGAAATACAGGAGGGTGACTGACATTAACCAGGGATATTGCAGTTTATAGTCAACACTTAGGCAACCAGGGCGCCCCATGGGTTTATTCTTTAACAAGACTTTAAATTAAGTCATTAAAGCACAATTAACTGTGCTTTAATTGAGAAAGTGTCATATTCACTACTTATGCATCTATTTTTAAACAAATCATTTTTAATTATTCTGTACCGTTTAGAATCATTTCACAAGAAAGGTGTACATTTCTCATCATATATACAACTATATAATACTATTTAGGGCTGCAACAAACAATTATTTTCTTTATCAATTAATCTGCCCAGTATTTTCTCGATTAATCAATTAATTGCTTGATCTATAAAACGTTGGAAAATAGTAAAAGACAAGATCCCAAAATCTGACTTAATCAAATTCCTTGTTTTGTCCAACCAGCAGGCCACAACTTTCAGGTATTCAATTTAGTATCACAGAACAAAAAAAACCAACAAAATTCACATTTAAAAAGCTAAAAGCAGTGAATATTTATTATAATTGTTTTTTCTGATTAATTTTTTGAAGAATGACATATCGATTCATTGACTAACAATTTCAGCTCTAATACCATCTACTATACTGTACAAACAGTACAAGTTGTGTTTTATAAATTATAACTGTTGAGTCGTCCATGCAGATTAAATCAGGCACTGGAAGTTATCTCCAACCATTGTGACCCAGATCCTGTTTGACTTTTAACTCAATGGAACGCTCATCTCATGTTTCTCCAGTGGATGTCACCACAGGTCTTACAGTATTTTGCTTGCTTTCCATGCTTTTTATGTTTCAATCATTCATTTTCAGAGAACAGGGAACAAAGCTGCTGCTTGCTCAGTGATTGTACATCACGTCAGTCACTTGGATGACAAAATATCTAGTGTTTCTCAAACACAGGTGCAACAGACATGCTGCTAAATCTGTGAAACTGCTACCATGAGGTTTTATTATCATGTACATGCACAGAAAGACACAAATCTCTGAAGCAGCACAACAATCTGGAGTCTGGTTCAGCTGAATTCTAACACTGATAAAATCAATGGAGGGCCTTTGTAAGGGAAAAAAGGTCCTGCATACAAAAAGCCAAAGATGCAATAATTCTGATCTGAAATTACTCTTCTGAATTGTGAGACCTTGTGAATGCAGATTATCCTGGGAGGAAACATTGTCTGAATTTACAGAGAGAGAGAGAGAGAGAGAGAGAGAGAGAGAGAGAGAGAGAGAGAGAGAGAGAGAGAGAGAGAGACCAGCGAGCGGGGCCCGATTCAATTAACTGCCTTTCTGAAGAAGTGAGGAGGGGTGGCAGGGTGAAAGTGATGAAAATGAATCACTATCCTCTGGAAAATGAGATTCTTGCCTGTCAACTTTGAGTGGAATTGTAAAAGGGGTGCGACTGACAATCCGCACCAGCAGCAGAAAGCAGCAGCCATCATCCATCTCTCTGAATAAATTCAGCTTAAATTGAAATGAGGTTTTACAGGATAACAAGCGTTCTCAATCAGTAAGTTGTACGTACATTTTGTATAATAATCTATTTTTTTTAAAATGTTTATATTCATTTCATAATAAGTAATGTGTGTTTATCGTATGTAATTATGTATGTCCATATAATGTCAGAAAATAATGAAAAATGCCCTTTATAATTTCCCAGAGGCGAAGGTGACATATTGACCAACAGTCAAAAACCCAAGTATTTAGCATATTATTATTATTTATGTTTTATTAATATGTTATTCTCATACATGACAGAGAAAAACATTTGCTTGAAAATAAGTGAAACTTTTGATCAATTATCAAAATAATTTATGTTAATCTACTTACAATTTTTAACACGTGTAACATTTGATTTCAAAGTAAATGCAACCAAAGATTGGGATGCACACAATCCTGAAGCATTAAACACTTTAAGTTAAGTGTTGGCTGCAGATGCTTTGGAGCTACATATAAAGATGTGACTGAGGAAAAACATTTCAGTGAAATGCCTTTAATGTAATGCCAGTTAGTTTGTAAACATCTCTTATTGAATATTTTGGTGGAAGGTGAAAATGAGTGTCAGTGAAGGGGGAACATGCTCCGCGGCGCTTCGCACCACAATGCCAAGTGAAGAGACACCCATGCTCTACTGTAAGTGGTATCATATGATGACGTAAATGGGCCTGGTTCAAAACTGACAGGATTACTCAAAGACAATTCTGCTAAAGCACTGATTACTGTGGGGGTCTGATTATCACTGCGAAGATCATGATCCTAACACCACAACCATGAGCCCTGAACCACATGCAGTCAGGTGGGAACCACAAGCTGAAGAGTATCCCAAGAAATGTCAGTGGAGCAAGACCAAACCAATGAGAAAGTCTTTTACAGTATTTAACCATGCTAATAATGTCCAGACAAAGTGAATGACATGGGGAAAAATCACCTCGTTTACCAATTCCAGCTCATCCTCTGTCTGCAAAGGGTGGTAACAGAGATAGTTACAACTCTATATTTGTAAATAATAGTAAATAGAGCAATTAGAAAAATAGTGGCAGGCTACTTTTAGGTTACCTATGAAATAAATCAATGTATGCTAATCGTTACACTGAATGTGTGGGACCTGAATTCACAGAAGGTGCCAACACTCTGCCTCCAATCACCAGGGGACAGCACACGTGAAAAAGTTGAAAAAATAATCTAACCACAAGGTCCATTTAGTAGCTGTTCTGCAGCTTTTGTATATATATATATATATATACATATATATATATATATATATATATATATATATATATATATATATATATATATATATATATATATATATATATATATATATATATATATATATATACACATATATATATATATATACACATATACACATATATATATACACATATACACATATATATATACACATATACACATACATATATATATATATATATATATATATATATATATATATATATATATATATATATATATATATATATATATATATATATATATATATATATCACAAGATCTTCCACAACAGTGGAACAACAGTTTTCTGTTTTTTACAGTCCTTAAACCTGCAATAACTTTTTTTTTGGCCGCACAACACTGACATATTTTCACTTTATAAAGTTGATTTTGTGAACAGGTTATCAAACATATGCCTATTGATACAGCTAGCAGAGACAGAGCAACATTAGCATTTATTTGGAGTTGTGTCTCTGCGGTCACTTGATGATTGTAATCCCAGTATTCCTTTTAGCTCTGTTTTGGTCTGCCCCAACTCCTGAGGGGAATATCTTGCTTTTCAGCTGCTAAATTGCTTTGTTCACCTGCTAGTCACTAATTGTGTCTGTCTGTCGTTTGGTGCTTGGCAGGTAGAGTACAGTGGTTTATCAGAGCCTTGTTGCTGAAATAATGTCAAGAGTGGTTAGACTGAATCAAAACATTAAAGTTGTGAGCTGTAAAACCAAACCATTGAGCTGAGAGGAACTGCAGGAGATAATTCTCGGTGGGTCTGTCTGACAAACAAGAAGTCCTGTGATTCATTGTGAATATAGAAATATTTCAGGTGTGCAAAAACAAAATGGAAATTTGTAGTCTGCAAACTGCTTAGGAAGATTGTGTGACAAAATCAAAAGCTCCAGAACAGCTATTAAATGGACCACGTTTGTTTTAGTCATAAGTTATAGCTTTAAGCTAACGTGGGTGCATGTTTAGTTAAAAAGGTAATGAGTATGTCAGTGGGGTAGGCTGATTCATTCGAGACTTTACTAACTTTGCCAAAATAAATAATGAGATGTTGAACATAGAGTGGAGAGCACAAATCTCTCTTTACTAAAAACACAAACATAATGGCAAACAGCCTCTAACAGACTGTTTATATTCTATATAAACATTGTCATAGTATAAATATGTAAATTCTCAATGTTTTTGGTTAGTTTTCCATTTCATTGGACCAGTGAAGGCATGCTTTTCTGAGATCAAATGAAAATAATTTCTATCCTCTCATGTCCCCGATACCTAATTGGACCTGGTTTCAGGTATCAGCTGTCTGCTTTTCTAATTGCTGTAAGATCCTTACTTTTTATAATTATATGACTAAGCAGGTTAACAAAAGGCATAAAGTGCCATTTTTTCACTGTATAAGGTTCAAAATGTTAACTGAAAGTACCCAGACAGCACAAGTTCGGCTTGGTTAAGCTCACCATCTGCATGAGGCTTTTTCCGCCCTGTGAGGTGATGACTCGGAGGTCTGGCTTGCGGCTGTTGACCATCTGGGGGCTTGGAGGTGGGGGTGGAGACTTGGCCGGAACTACTTTCCCTAGACTGTTGCCGTTGGAAACGGTGAGTAGGCCTGGGGAGGCCCTGGCACTGGTGTATCCATTAGCTGCGGGGAGAAAGAGGTTCGAATGGACAGAAATCAATAGGAATATCAAAACAGGTGAATGCAGACAGCGGGGTACGGAAACTAAGTGCACTCAAAATTGTGTTAAAATAATCCACCACAGCTTTCTTTCCCAAAGTGTTATTCTATTCTGAGACACTAATTTAAAGATATGTCAACGGTGACAGAATAAAGCTGTTTGTAAAAGCTAACGTCACCTTATCCGGAGTAAAAACCCAATCTAAAAACAGCTAAAAAGATGATTTCAGAATCTTTTTTGTGTTGGTAATTATTGGACATGATGTCAAGATTCTTTCAAATGTCAACATTTCGTCAAATAATAAATATGATTTGGGAGCCAAAAGACCTAAAACAAAGGTGTTTATTTTTTTATATTAAATATCAAATGAAAATTAAGCATACAAAAACATTTTCCTGTGCAAACATTCAAAATAAATGGACAGTAACGTGCCATATTGTTAAATAGTGTTCTTTAAAGCTGCTGGGAATCCCATGTATGTCTGTTCATGTTACTGGTGGCATCCCCTGATCCCTTCAAGGCACAGTCACAGATGGTGCAGACAGGAGAGGATTTGGGGAAAATACTCTAATACAGAACAGATACCAGAGGAACTCTTGGCGTTCAAAAAGGTAACAATAAACCAAACTCAGAATCTGAACATATATAGTAGTAGAGTACTCACGGACTGGACTTGGGCATCCTCCATTTGAATTATTCAGCTCGCCTCCAAGAAGAGCTCCTATTGAAAACGAATGAATAGAGTAAAAAGCAAAACAACACTAGAAGCTTTCACATTGTACAAACTTCTATTCATTCTGACAAAAAAATTTTTTTTAAATTACGAAGCAACAATGTGTTGAAACTTGTACTGTCAGACCACATACTGCAGCTCTGAAAAAACTAATCTACAATATAATCAAAAACTTATTCCAAGGTCAACAATTACTTTTCAGGGCTGACCCTGGTTTGCATGACCAGGGTCCAGAATTGAGACCAGAATTGTGATCTGGCCAACGGAGACTCATATATGTGAATAAGTGTAAATGAAAGTGTCTTAAATCTCATTTGGATTTCATCCAGATATGACATACTAGAAATGACAAGTGTAAAAGGCAATATGTAATTACAAGCCACACTTATTAACTACAGTTCTTCAATGCTTAATATTTGGTTGATACAGCTAGGAATTAATAATTTAAAAGACATCATGACATGCTGCTTTTTGGATACTTTTATATAGACCTTAGTGGTCCCCTAATACTGTATCTGAAGTCTCTTTCCAGAAATTCAGCCTTGGTGCAGAATTACAGCTACTAGAGCCAGTCCCACAATGAGCTTTACTTAGGATGTGCCATTTCTGTGTCTGTAGCTTTAAATGCTATTGAGGAGGAGAGAGGGGGGGGCAAGGTGGAGGGTGGGGGTGTGGCCTTGACCAACTGCCACTTTGCTTGTTTGCAAGCCATGATGTCTCTCTCTTTCTCATGGGCGGGCCAAATTCTCTGGGCGGACAAAGCAGAGAAAGGGGAGGTAACCTTCCTCCTTATGACGTCATAAGGAGGAGATTCCAGATCGGCCCATCTGAGCTTTCATTTTCTCAAAAGGCAGAGCAGGATACCCAGGGCTCGGTTTACACCTATCGCCATTTCTAGCCACTGGGGGAACATAGGCAGGCTGGGGGAACTCATATTAATGTTAAAAAACCTCATAAAGTGAAATTTTCATCCCATGGGACCTTTAAAGGTCAAAAAAGAATTCTAAGTTGGAGGAGGAGTGAAGTAAATGTCACCACTGCAGAATAGTCCAGTGCAGAGGAATGTGCACCACTCCCTGAAGAACTAATCAGCTCTTGACATGTAATGATAAGGAACTACATACAATATCCACTGCAGGTCTGTGAAATAATAACTAAAAACAAGAGCTACAACATTACAATATTATCCTTGAGGAGGTAAACATGAAGGGGAGTAGATAGTGTAGAAGTAGAAAAATAACTTAAATTTGAGGCTGTAGCCAAAATTACTACTTTAGAAGTATTCCTTGTTTTTCTTCATGTCAGAAATATCTTTTAGCAAAAGGAAGAGGCTGGTCGATGGTTTACAGTCTGTTTCTGCTGGTATTTTAAGTCTATGGACGACTTCAGTCTTGCCACACTAGGTAGAGTATCACTCGCTTACCTGCACTGGCTGGTCGCTGTGGCAACCCAGGAGACAGCGTATTTCTCTGAAGAGCCGGTTGCTGTGGCGACAGGAGGTGGGTATCCGTGAGCGATGATGATGTTACATAGGAGGTAGTTACCAGTGCGTTGCCAGGGTTACTGAACTGCAGTGTGCTTTGATTAGACGCCTGGACTGTGACTGGCATGGAGAACGTCTGGGGCGGAGCTGTCGACTGCTGCAAAGTGGGATGCAAGAATTTCACATTTAGTCTTCATCGTAGGACAACTTCTCATCGCTCCGTTCACGTTTTTTAGACAGCACATTTGCACACATATATACAGTATCTTTGGTAAGCTAATAGTGTCTTAAAAAGCTAATATCCAAGACAATGTATCTAGTGGCTCTAACTACAGGTTAGCAACACAAACTTCAGAATTTATTTTACTGTCCTAGCTCAGCAAAATGGAGAGTTAAGCCTGTACGTGTTTGATCACCACATCCCAATTACTTTATTTCTCCAAATTCATGATAGAATTTGTGTTTAGATAAAAGTAAATATTAAGGATCTTCATTCTACATCCTACATTAAGTTGAAGCTGGTCCTTAAGATAAAGTGCAGCAATAATGTAATGCCACTGGGGCAGTTTGATTTAAGTGAGAAATACAGGTGAGTATCATCAGCATATAGTAAAAGTAAGGAGTGGACTTTTCAGGTCTTTAAACAAAAGCTGGACACATAAGGCCAGGAAGAACTAACAAACTGTGCAGCCTAAATGGGAAAGTTGAGGTTGAAACAAAACACTCTGGTGTGCCAAGCGTATTAGCCAAGATGGATTTACTTTATAACATAATATAGTCTCCTTAACTTGCTTTAAAAACTATGGCAAAATATGACATTGGCCAAAAGAAAACCGTTTACATATCTATTGTCTCATATGATGATCCAAAGTTTCTGGTCTTCTGCAAAACACCCAGTGAAAAAAGTGTGAAACAACTAGTTAGCCGAACTTCACCCCAGTAGCTGTTTCCTGTAGGTACTCAAACCAAACACTGAATGATAACAGACAAAAGTTTGTAGTCTACAGTCAAGAGAGAAGCAGAACAAACAGTAATTACAGTATACTATATTACTTACTCCGTAGCGTTTGAAGAGAACATCCAGGTCCTCTGTGGTCTTACGGTATTTGTCATCATTAAGGGGACTTTGGTCGATGGAGTCTTCACCATCCGGCTCTGGACTGTCACAACCATTGAAGCCTTTCTTTCTCAAAGTCTATGAAAATACATTAAAAAAAAGTGAGAGTAGTGTAAAATCAGTCAGTTTAGTTGCTTAATAAGCTGGTAGTTTTTAAATCGCGCCAAACCCGATCCTATATTTACAACACCAACTCAGATCCGATACTTATCTAAATGTTATTGTAACTACTTATTTGCGTCCTGATATCTCTTGTACAAAAGGTGGTCACAATTTTACCAATTACGTGGAAAACACCTGTATGTGCTACCAAGCACATGCTGCCTCTAGTGTTTGTTTCTATATAAAGGCTACAAGGTGGCACTTAGGATTTATTAATCAACCAGATAAGTGCCCCGATTTTTAACTGACACCCATAAATAATAGTTGGCATTTTATCTCCGTTTAAAGGTAAAGTCTCCCTGTAATAATAAATGTTGCAACACATAAACTAAATGTTTTAGATGACCTAAAACTTTAGCAACTGAACTGTAAATCTTAACTTGTACACAAACGCTGCTGTTGTGATGAATTTACCTCAATAATGTCTGCATTGGTTCGGCTCTCGTGAGGCTCGTTGTACTCTGTGTATTTGAGCAAGACCTTGTCCATGTCAGTACTGGCATACTGGAATAGCTTGTTTGCGTGGTTGAAGATGATCAGAGCGATCTCGCAGTCACACAATACACTCAGCTCGTAGGCTTTCTTCATCAAGCCAAACTTTCGCTTTGTGAATGTCACCTGAGAGAAAGTTGTGAAGAGGGAAACGAGGCAGAGAAAAAAAAAACAAAAAAAAAAAAGGTATGTGACTACATACCCTTCATTAAAAACTACTAAAGAATTCAGGTATACAACTTGACCTTTTCTGTGTATAACTGATCAGAGTTTCTCCATTTCCCCCTCTTTCAAGTCTGTCAAATATTATTATAAATAGGTCTTCGGTGATCCTCACAAAGTCTAAAATTGCAAGTCAAATTGAAATTCCCAGTTCAAGAGAAGAAGTTAATGACGTGAGAAAATATATAGTCACATTACTGGCAGACACACTGGGTAACAAACTCAACAAATAGTATTTTTCTGTCAGAACAATCACTGAAACACAGTAGAGTCAGGTTTCCGCATTAATAATAAATGAAGCATCCTTGTTTTTGTGGACCTTTTATGACTCCTAACTATTAGCACAACAATGAAATACAGTAGCTTAACCTGTCACTTTTTTATCATTTAATACTAATACAACCAGTTTTATGCATTGAAAGTAAATGCTCTGAATTTTGACATTCGTTGATTTTATTTTTAGCCTTGACTCTCTAATGTTGTGTAAAACTACTTCAAACAAAAATAATTGGACTAATATATTACAATTTTGATATCACAAATTACAATACATAATAACCTATGTCTCCTTGCAGGGACCCAGGTTCCATTCAGCCTAAGGAGATTGTTCAATCCTAGGTGGGATAGATAAGCACATAAGAAACTTATGGGTCTAAACTAGTTTAATGATAGCCAGACAGATTCTTCTAAGAGGATGGAGGAATGAAGGGGTGCCTTTAGCAGCATTTGAAAAAATGTCATACAAACAGTTTGCAAGATTGAATGTCTACACTAGAAAATGGGTAAAGTATTTACGCTTTCTAGAGGGCTCCTAAGAAGCCATGTACTGTGGAGAGGCATATGTACTTCAAGAAGACTTTTCTGTTTGATGCTGACTTTCTTTAAGTAATTGTTCCCTATTTTACACTGCACTTTAACTTTTACTCTTGTATATAGCCGTTTTTATATTCTTAACTGTTTTAACTACTCTTTAATGTTTTGTGTTAAGCACTTTGAATTGCCTTGTTGCTGAAATGTGCTATACAAATAAAGCTGCCTTGCCTATTGTTTTGTCATATATGTTTATTTTGTTTGCAGCTGTCTATTTTGTTATTTTATAGTATTGAATATTATGGTTATTATTTCATCTTCATTTTTGTATAAGTAAAGCTAGGTTTATGGTCGCCGCTGTGTTCCGGGCGCGAGGTTCCATAAAATGACATCACCACGACTGTCGTTTCCAGCACGAAGGCTTCGCAAGCTGTCGCGGTGCATGGTCGTGGCGCATGGTCGCGCACCTCAGAATTTTTTTAACTACGCGCCCACTGCGCATGTAGCAGCGGCACACTGCCGCTCAATCAGCTGTTCATGAAATGTCATAAAGTCGTAATTACACACGGCTCGAACAGTCAGCCGCTCTCTCTCCCCTCCGAGGCTGAAAAACTGGAACATGAAAACCGCACTCACATGGGTCCCGTGAAATATGACAGCTACAGTTATCGGAAAATAGCGTTGGGCACACTGACTTTGATGAGTGTATCAGACCCCAGATGAGACAAGAAGCTAACGTTAGCAAACGCTGTGTGGTCCCTCTGCCTCTGATGCCCCGCTGGCCACTGTAGGAGACAAAAAAAAAAAAGAGACGCTGTATTTTCTCCGACACGCTGTATTAACGTTACTGTTTAAAACGCTTTCCAGGTTAGTGGGGGTGCATACCGCTTAAAACCAACATTAAAAACATAGTAATCTTTAAAGAGTTTAGTTTTGTTGCTAAACTGTGTGTAAAATGAGCGGTGACGTTAAATCATCGGTTTCAGGTAGAGATGGTCCGATACCATTTTTTGCTTTCCGATACCAATTCTGATACCTGAACTTGCGTATCGGCCGATACCGAGTACCGATTCGATACCAGTGTGTCATATATTTTATTATGTTTTAACAGCTGTATACTACTATCCCTGTATATATGTGATATGATTTCTATCTTTGTTGTCGGTCTGGCTCAGGTTAAACTCTTTGTGAAACATGAATGCCACAGAACTTTCTTTTATTCCGCAGTTTGACAGTCAGTTATAAAACGGAAAAAGAACATAAACTACTTTAACGTAGATTTTCTTTAGGGCTTCATTATGTGGTATCGGATCGGTGCATAAACTCCAATACTTCCCGATACCAGCGTTTTAGGCAGTATCGGAGCCGATACCGATACTGGTATCGGTATTGGAACATCTCTAGTTTCAGGTAACGGCACTCTAGGGTAGCCTACCGTCTATTTGCTGGATTGTTCCGAGGTAACCATCGGTAGCTAACGTTAGCAGATAAGCCTGTTGACAGCAACGGTAGTCTTCACATTTATGCACAATGACACATGAAGAAAACTTGCTAAAAAAGTAACTACACGCTGTTTAGGTAACGTTACTGTTGACGTTCAAACAGGATGTGTGTGTGTGTTTTGAGAAATATCTTTATACTGCATTAAGGCTATATTTGTTTTATTTTTATATTATTTTATTGACATTACCTGTTTTCCCCGTTTTCATACATACAGAAGTTTAGTTTGCTAAATATATCACATTTGTTTAGTTGGATATTGGATGTGAAAAGAAGGAAATGGTTCTTACATAACATTGCACTTTAGATGTGTGTTAATTTCCCACACCAGGAGTAATTTATATAGTTGTATTTTATAGCGATCAATTATCTATTTAAAAAATGTTCTATGCAAAATGTAACATTTTCTATTAAAGGAAAAGATAGAAAATAAATATTTGTGTGTGCTGTAAAGTGGTTAGAAAAAAATGAAATCGGTATCAGCTAAAATCGGTATCGGCTGGCCTAACTCAAAGAAAATCAGAATCGGCCTATAGAAAGTTGTAATCGGTGCATCTCTAGTGTGATTCTTCGTGTACAGACCACAAGGAGTCAAACACCCTTAAATATGTGTTCAGAGAGAGACACCACACTGGGAAAAGAAAAAAACATTTTGCTGGAGTGTGGAAAAATACGAGAGATCGTTTTGTCAAAGCTAAAAATCAGCTTCATGTTGCCAGGCAACCTGCTTTCCTTTACTTCCGTTCTCCTCTTCTCTACTAATTCTTGCTTATTTACAGATAATCTTGTTTGTATGCCCTCTGGTGTTTTGGGGAATACTGCAATAAACAATGCGTTGAGCATAAACGTATCCGTGCATGCTCGTAGTGCACGCGCCAGCTACGGTGGCCCGAGCACAGTGTCGCGCTCGAGTATACCCAACGCTTAAGTGGTGATGATGAGTGGGGGAGTTGTACGTTCTGTATTTTGTTATAAGTCGAAATAAAAACTTTTAATCATAAACAAATTAATATCACTGGGAATGTGATTGACTTCTCTCAGACAAGTTGTCTTTTTTTGAATTCCCTCCAGCACCATTAGATGTGGTCCATACTTCTGTATTCTGACCTACTATACATACAGAACACTATTTGGTCCAACTAGAGATTTACATTGTGGCACAATAAAACATTTGTTAATGATGAATGGGTTTATTTTCAGTGTCACAGTAGAGGTCAAAAGCCCAGAAAACTGGACTGATTTTCCATTAACCAACTATTCAATAGTGAGGTGGACAGTTATAACCTGAATTCAAACTGACTTACCTTTGTAATTCTTTGCCATGTACCTTAACATTATGTTTACACAGATTGCCATATTTGAAATGTAACCATTTTTCAGTGACACTTTTAACTTAATTATGCTGCGTACAAATTATTCTTAATATCTTACGTTGCAACAATTTAACTGATGAATGTATCAGTATTTACTGAAAGACACAAAAACGTTAAAAATACAGAATTAACATTTTTGTAAGACTACTCATCCGACCCAATTTAAAAAGACGGTTAGGAAACCAAGAGCCATTCTGAAGGAGCTGCTGTGATTGTGGATCTAAAATAACAAACAATGCAGCATTTCACAGATCTGGGCTGCATGGCAGACAAGCAAAAAGAAAGAAAAAGACATGACTCATGGCAATGTGCTTGGATATTGAAAGAAAGAAAAAACATGTGGAGGACTGAGAGCATTATGCAAAATATTCTGTTATGTGATAAAACCAAAATTGAACTTTTTAGCAGTGATACAAAGCACTTTGTTTGGCAGAACCAAAACTCATCTCATCACTCACGCAACACCTCCCCTACTGTGAAGTGGGGTGGCCACCTCATGCAATGAAATCTTTGGAGGAGAAAGGAAACAAAATAAATGGTCCTGAAAAAAGGACAGCCTGTTGCAGAGTTTACCTTTCACTGCAGCAAATGTGTACATTTGAATGGGACAAGCATAAAGCCAAATCAACAATCATCTGTGATTGATCTCCAGATAGCCGAGTTCCCCCAAAATATAAAAATCTGCCTGGTGCCTTTGATTGGTAGTGAAAGATAACTAAAACCTCACAATCACTCAGTTTACATCAGTAAACTGCACACATTACTCATGTGTCATACTTTTAATCTCTGGGCGCACTATTATATGTATTCAAAATACATTTTTACACATTACTGCCTGTAAAATACTACATTTTAGTTTTAAAAGCACTCAAAATAAAATGATGGAAATGTCTTGATGGACTGTAATGTACAACAGTATTGTTTTTAAATAAATATCTAAGACAGCTGAATTTTTAACTGATCACTCAATTTCTAAATAAAGAGTCCTGTGGCACCCTACTCTGATTCAATCATTCAAATTAAGTTTGGCCATATTAAGAACACATTAACTAATATTTTACAAAACAAAAATGCAAAAGAGATTATTGCTGCATCTAAACAGAATACAGTCTAACATTTTAAAATTGTAATCATAAGCTAAAGAATAGACAAGATTATAAATCTGATGAGACATTTAATACCAATTTGTGGTACTTTTAAGTTTTCTATACTCTGTGCTACAGACATATTTTAGAAGGTACCAAAAAAGGATGGATTGGATTTAAAGCACTAAAAATAAATTCCCTATACAAAAGGTGTTAACTGTATTAGGAGTAGGCCTAATGATCCAAAACACTTGTTGGTTGCAGCCCTCATCCATAGTAAGCCATAAAAAAGACACAGATGTTTCAAACTAAGTTGAGATTTACCTGCTTGTTTCTTTCATCAGTGATCCGTTGGATCTGAATCTTTTTCCTACCCATGATGCTTTGCAATTGTGGAGACAAATTTCGTAGTCAGTCAAGTGGAGAAGAGACTCTCAGAGGGTGAGAGAGGAAGTGCAGTCTACTACCTCTTACTTTAGCCCCAAAACATTTAGACACAGTCATGCATCCGAGGATACACGCACACACACATTTCTCTGCCCAGGTGTGGTGAGGCAACGCTGTCGACTCCTTTTACTGACGGGGAGGTGAGAGTGAATAGTGGGTGCTGCAGAGATGTGTGATGTTGAGACGTTGAGGTCCTCAGTTCATTGTTTGTACAACAAGGATGAAAATGACAAACTTCCCTGCAGCTGCTGTGGTGAGGAGGGCAGCGCTCCTCTCCTGCAAGAGACAGAAAGGTTACTCAAATATACAAATATCAAAACGAGATGTGAAATAAATAAAATCGATGATATTAGTTAATGAGGATCATGCATTTATAAATGAATAAATCATTATGTCATGTGAGAAATAAAATGACAACATAATCTAATTTAATCTAAATTTACTTGAGAACAACAGAAACCACAATGCTTTCTGATTATTACAGCAGGTGGTCACAGACACACATTAAAGGTCCTCTGACATGCTGCTTTTTGGATGCTTTTATATAGACCTTAGTGGTACCCTAATACTGTATCTGAAGTCTCTTTCCCGAAATTCAGCCTTGGTGCAGAATTACAGCCACTAGAGCCAGTCCCACAATGAGCTTTGCTTAGGATGTGCCATTTCTGTGTCTGTAGCTTTAAATGCTATTGAGGAGGAGAGAGGGGGGGCAAGGTGAAGGGTGGGGGTGTGGCCTTGACCAACTGCCATGCTTCGCTCGTTTGCAAGCCATGATGTCTCTCTCTTTCTCATGGGCGGGCCAAATTCTCTGGGTGGGCAAAGCAGACAAAGGGGAGGTAACCTTTCCCCTGATGATGTCATAAAGGGAAGATTCCAGATTGGCCCATCTGAGCTTTCATTTTCTCAAAAGGCAGAGCAGGATACCCAGGGCTTGGTTTACACCTATCGCCATTTCTAGCCACTGGGGAACTCATATTAATGTTAAAAAACCTCATAAAGTGAAATTTTCATGCCATGGGACCTTTAAGGCAGTGTTTCTCAAATGGGGGTACGTGTGCCCCTAGGGGTACTTTGGAGTACTGCAGGGGGTACGTGACATTTTTGCAATAATGCTAATTTAAAAATATGTCATACATAATTCCTAAAATAATTATACTATAATAATGAACAAATTAAGTGATGGATTCTAAACATTTGAAATGTAGCATTTAAATGCTTTTGTTTAAAAAAGGCTGTTGTTTAGTGAATCTATCACTGACGGCGCTGTATTCTACCTCTTTATATAGCCTTTTGTTCTACCAAAAATGTTTTGCGCTGGGCAGGGGGTACTTGGCTTAAAAAAAGCAATTCAAAGGGGGTACACTATTGAAAAAAGTTTGAGAAACACTGCTTTAAAGTATCTATCTAGCCAACACTTTGTACCAAAATAACAGGTGAAATACACTGGCATAAGGATTTGGTTAATTCCAGCCTTTACAGAACTCTTAATGTAACTGATTTCTGATTTGATCTCAGGCTTCAAGACGTTGTCATTCAGCCTTCATAGTGATTGTCAGGAGAATTTTTTAAATGGTGGCATAGATAACAAATATTTAGAATATACTACAACAGTGAAAACAGTTTTCTTATGCTTAGTCGTGTTAACATGACATCAATATCATTATACATTGCCGTCTACACATTTGATTGTATCTAAAATTAGATATAATTGTACATTTTTTTTACATAATCGCAGTTTCTTAAACAGCAATTAATTGCTAACATTAGCTAGGTCTTAAGGCGTATGACTGGTAATTGTGGTAATTGAAAAAAAAAAAAAATTGAGAAAAAAGTTTTATGATAATAAAGAGGCGTTGTTTACTTCATAGGCAGTGTATTTGTGTTATTACAATACCTGGGTCACATAACAGTGATATAACCAAAAGACGTATGCTGGAATATTTGTTTAAAAAAAAAAAATATATATATATTTTTAAATTTGACCGAAAGAGACAATTAATTGTACCGCAAAATTTGGAATTGTTACAGCTCTATCTAGAATTACAAATTAGTCACTTAATCTTCACGATAAGGATCATAATGATTTAAGTTCACAGTAGCGCTGCACAGTTAATCATATAATCACAATTCTAGCTTCAACAGTTAATTAAACCTGGTCAGGTGTGATGCTAAAGCTTTGCATTTAGGGTGGCTGCTCTGGTGCATAAATCAAGTGCTCCCTGGAGCTGAATGGAATGGTCAATTAATTGGCAATTAATTAGAAGATTGACAGAAAATCAATTTGCAGCTATTTTGATAATTGATAATCATTTCAGTCATTTTTCAAGGTTTCAGCTTCTCAAATATGAGGATTTCTTATACCACTACTTTTACCTTTACTTATACTTTTTTTGGTGTGTGTGTAATATTCTTAATCAAGAGGAATATGAACTGGTTTGACAAGGCAACCACACCTCTGGAGGTGAAAATTTGACAGTGACTTCAAATGGATCCCGAAGCTACATTTTCCCCAGTCTCACTGCTGTAGTGAAAACTGGAAACAAAACAAGAAGTTCACACTTTCTAAAAACATGAGCTTCCCTAAAACCCATTCTTCTTCCTACACAGAAACTTGGCCCTGTGGCAATTGTGTTTTCACTCCAGTCTTGACCCTCCATGTCCATGCTCTCCTGTGGGATTGTTGTTAGGCCAGATGGAAAATTTGAAAACGTCAGTAAACCACCGCAAACCACATTTCAAAATTTCAGAGAATTCAGCTTGAGAATTAATCAGAAGTTGTAATAAAATCCATCATATTAGATTTAAATCTCAGTGTCATTTATCAGTGCCATGTATTATGTCAACAGTAGCATATGAATATTTAGCCCATTGTATCAATCATATTTACTTTAAGCAATCCATTTTCACTTTACAGTCTGCTTGCCAACTAGATTTCACAAGGGTTACACAGATTCAATTAGTATCGGCACCAATACTGACCTTATTAAGTGGATTAGGTGTCGGCCGTGAGGTAATACAGTTTATTTTTCTATGTCAGCATTAAATTCAGTGTTTTCCCTATTACTATTCATTCTGGCACCAGAACCATCCTTAGCATCATAGGGGCTTTCCGACCGGAGGCATTTTTGCAGTTCTTAGAACTAAACGTTCCTAGAACACTTTTTTTTTGCCGACAGGAAAAAATTGGGGATTTTTAAGTTCCTCTGGCCGCAGTAGTGTACTTTTTTAGCTCCTACTTCAGAGCAGGGTCTTTTCCCTTTTCCTAGGTGTACTTGATTGGTCGAACTTATAGGTCACGCCCACTGCCAACTCGGAACTTGCAGACAGAGCAACAACCAACAACGACAACATTTTTAACAATTTTCACCATCTTATTCATCATTAAATTCACTTCTGACAACCTTTTAGGCGAGAAATTAACTGTTTAGATTTCGAATATAGGCAGTCTTGCGAAAACTGATGCCGAATTGACAATTTGCTTCAAAGTTTTCGGAGTTGAGAACCTCTATGAAGTGAGGCAACAGCCAGCAGGTGCCTGCCCCGGCCTCTAGCTCGTCGCTCGGCCAGTCTTGCTCATACACCTCGCGGTAAGCTGGAGGTCTCTCAGACCGCTCTCGTAAATAAGAGGCTTTTATTTCGCTGTTGACGGTTCATTTGTTTAAATATCACAACACATGTCCATCATAAGATTAACGGGAACCTGTGGTCTTTTCGGAGTTAAACTCCACAAGCGTGTCCTGCGGGGTCTGGTCCGAGTATAATAAAGCCCCGTCTGTTGAGCAAAACATTACGTGAATTACTACGAGAATGGACGGAATGCGGAACTCGGAAAAGTGGACTGATGCGGAGGTGCAGGCACTGCTGGCCATGTACGGCCTCCTCCATGCTGCTTTGTTGTTGTTGTTGTATGTGGCACTAAGGTCTAGTGACGATGCTATAAAGACCGTTGCCGTGCTTGCGTCACTTGCTTACCCCTCCTACCAGGCCCTATGGCCACTTGGCCAGTGGGAATGTAAACGGAAAAAAAGATTTTGGGGGAGAGTAGTTCTTAGAACTGCTTAGAAGTGTACTTTTCCTCTAAAAAGTACAAGTACTATCCGGTCGGAAAGCACCTCATGTTACCCATACAAATTATTCCTACGACTTCTATTTACGTAGTAAAGTATACAGATAGTTACTTGGTATCGGCAAATAAGTGCATCACCAGTTTTTAAGCATTTTCTTCTTTTTTTTTTTTTTTTACATTTGGTGTTAAGGTTTGGTGCCTTTCTCAAGGAGGTAACTGGCACCTCTCCAGCTACCAGTTCACACTCCGTACTTTGGTCCGTATAGGGACTTCAACCAGCAACCCTCTAGTTCCCAACCCAATTCCCTACAGACTGAGGCACTGCCACATTCTTAACTTTTTACAGTGAAAAAAGCTCCAAATCCTTACATTTGAGAAGGGAATCTTTGGCATTTGCTTGATAATTGACTTGAATGATTAAGTAAATTTCTTTTTTTTTTTTTAAGATTATTTTTTGGGGGCTTTTCCCTTTATTGAAAGTGGATAGATATGAAAGGGGGAGAGAGATGGGGGATGACATGCAGCAAAGGACAGCAGGTCGGATTCCAACCCTGCGCCGCTGCAGGACTCAGCCAACATGGGGCGAACGCTCTTACTGGGTGAGCTAGAGGTCACCCCAGATTATGTAAATTTCTGCCGATAATTGTTTCTACAGTATATTATAGCTTCTATTAGCCTAAATTAGCTACCCTCTAAATACAAGCACATTTAGTTGGGAATCACTGCTGTGATTAACATAATTATGTCAAAAAAAGTAAATTTATATTTGAGATTCCAAATGCTACAATATGTTTATACAACAAATCTTTTATGTGATGGCAGCAATGATAAAATACCTTAAGTGTTAAAAAAAATTCCACAAGACATGTAGAAATAGCCCACTGCGAAAGGGAAACATTATTAAAAACTGCTCTTCCCTACTGACTTCACTAATTTTACCACTGTCATGCTACAATATTATCTTTGATTAGCCATGAATTGACCAGAATGGGGCTACACTGCAAGGCTTCTGTCTAGCCTCCCTCTCCCTGACTGCCCTTTGCATGGCTGCCCCCTCATTACTGTAATTGACACGTTCATCCCTCCTCTTCCCCCTTAAGGCGCTGATAGCTCAATTAGGAGCTGGCCAGAGGACTGATTGGAGGCCAAGATAAGAGGTCGTCGCTTGGCTAAAACTGAGCCCTGCATGCAGCCAAACCAAGCTAGCTCTGTGACATATGGGAAGCCAAAGGAGCAGAAAAGTCAAGAACTGTTGACATGTCAATTTAAAGACACTATAGATAGAAGTGTATAATAGTGGGAAAAAGGACCCGGTTTGCCTGATTATCTTAAGAGGGCATAAATTTGGTCACTCAGGTAAAAAAGTGAGCCACGCACGTTATTTGAATCATTCAAGTGATGGTTATGCAACCCTTGAATATTCTTCTGATGAAGGAGAGCGCAATCAAGATTAGGGTAGACATCTGTCTGTTTTGGAGGAGTGTAATTAGTGGCCATGACCTTTAGCAGATTATGCACTAGCCAATGAAATGTGACAAAGCCCTGACATACATGGCCGAGCCTCAAACGTGCCTTGCAGTGGAGTTTGCCCATCCACAGCTCTCAGACAGGGGTTTAGGATGGCCTTAATGGCTCAATTTCCACTCCCCAAAGATGGACAGCGCCATTGATTTGCACTCACATAGTATTTTATCTTAAATTAAAAAACAAAGATTCAAGAAAGGCTTGTTTATTGCTAAGGCCACATGGTTAAATGGTTTAAAAAACAAAAACAAAAAAATGTAATAGCAATAACTTATAAGAACAACTTTTATTACCAATCATTTGCTGTTAAACGACAAACAGAAGAAACACTAGATGGCAGAAGGGTATTTTACAACAACATTAAACGCAACACAAGCTTACAGAGTTGTACTCAAATGCAACACCAGTCCCATCTCTGTTGTTTACAGCGGCAGTGGCCACATTGTCTCAAAGCTAGTCACAAGCTAGTCTCCTCTGTGTCTTTAGCTGCAGTCTATTGTATGTCTTGGTGATAGAATCCTTTCCAGTGGAATACCGTCACTTGCATCGTTACATCCCTACCTACAAGCATTACACACAATTAAAGCGGATTTCTAACCATTGTCTTAATATTGATCAAAATGTGGATTATTATTATTTATTTTTTTTATCTGAAAAAAAAGCACATATCTTCACATTTTAGAAGTTGGAATCAAATAATGACGGTCATTTTTGCTTTAAAAAATGAATTAAACTTTTTTAATAATCGGCCTAACTACATTTCTGTCAACCAACTAATTGACCACTAGCTATTTATTTTAGCTCTATTTACTATGAATAATGCTTTTCACAGAATATCATACCGATCGACTGTTCCTTGAACCATTACCTGACAAGAACAGTAGAAACGTACCATATTTTGTAGTTCTGTAAATGGCATTTTTTATGTTGGAGCTGTGAATAAGTCTCTACTTGATAATAAGCTGTATAATAAGCAAGAAATAAAAATCAGACAAATTACGAGTTGACTGATTGCTATAAAAACATCCACTCAAATCATAAGTTTAATAATAACTTATTTTTAATAATAATAACTGTCTCATTAAACTCTTTTGCAATATATTATTTTCCCGTCTTGCTATAAAATTAGCATTAGCAGGCAAATCAATGAAGGCCTCCCATGAAAAACCTGAGGTCTTACTGTACCTCTTGTACTTGACACAATCAAAAAGGAGTTACAATAAAAATGTAAATCCTATCACCATGACACATTTGTGAGAAGTGGTGAAAATAAATTACAACTTTCTAGACACACCTTAAGTATTTCAACCAACATACAGGACTAGAACTTGGAATGAAAGATGTTGCCACTACTGTATACTGTACACTTAAAGTGATTTTATAGGCCTAGTAGTTAAATGTCTATTTCAATCATTTTCAAAATTCTCATCCATTCTGGTCTCTCCTCTCTCACATTAGCTGCGAAATAAAATATTTTTTCTGGAATTGCTAGAATATACATCGGTAAACAAAGTCAACAAATATCATTAATTGTTTGATTCGTTGTCTGTTTTGTGACCCAAGAGACAAAAGTTAAAATTCCCATACACACAAATGATGCTAACAATATGCTAACAATTCAAGAACTGAATGCAATCTTATGCTGCTGTGGACTTTGAGAAACCCTCGGTTGATTTAATTCTGTTCATCTTGGCAACCACTATATGTAGCTTTGTCAGCTCAAAGTCCTACCCATAGGAACTGCAAGTTTCAACACTTATTTCAAGCGTTTTAATAAAATACTTCTGTTGATGTGATGATACTGTAGCAAAGTTTTTGGGCAGCCAAGTTGTTGATCCTGCTGCGAGGCAAGAAGAGAAATGGGAATCTTTGGGACATGAAGGATTTGGCTTGGACTCAAAAAAAATAAGGATTCAGCAGTAAATCCAAAACACATATTACACATTACAATAAACATGCTGCTGGTTGAGAACTGATTGGTGAAATGTGTCATCTATGCTCTCAATCACTGGGACTGTACTACCTTCAAATGTTGATAGGGGTCCATCTGCAGGGATGGCAAGTGGTGTTTCACTCTGTCAAACTGGCCTACTTCTTGCCAAACCGCTTTGGTATCTACCCTGGGATAGCACCAAAAATCATAACTGCTGATTTCCAGTGCAATGAATGCATACAGCCCCATACTAAACCATAATCAGTGCCCTAATTTGAATTGGGGTTGCTCTTACGGTACAGTACATGTTAAAGAATGCAGTTAGACTTACAGTGAATAAAGCCATGCAAATGCCCTTTGCCTGCCAACAGCAACGTCGCTTGGCATCTGGCATTATTATTAGTTTGTCTTTTGTACAAAATCTCACCAACTTACTACACACAAACTTAAACCAGTGCAGGAAAATATTGTTTTTCTTGAGGCTCTTAGAAGGAAGCTGGAAAAATGCAGCTGGAACAGCTGCGAACATTATGACAGATGGAGTCATGGAGACTGAGTAGGCCCACTGACGGCCGACAGGTACCCTTACACAGGGTCTAATTTGACAGGTTGGAAGCTAAGACTGCTATCAAATCGTGTGTCCTGATTTTTAACAATCTAATACCCTCATTTAAAACACAACCGGGGTTAATTTACAGAGCAAAGGACTTGCTACTTTAAACAGGCCATTTCACAATTTTCAAGTTACGAGACCGACAGCCATTGCCTTCCTTACACTCTCCATATAACTCGGCTATGCGAGCTAACGTCATAGCACGCACTACTTTAAATCACATAACGGACATTTGTATTCAAATTAAAACTATTCTTCTATGTAACATAAATCAGTACAGTGAAGCTTAATTACTTTGCTATATTTAAAGATAGCAGGGTTTGATCTGTTCGAGGAGAAAAGACGCAGGAAGGAAATGTATCACTCCACTTACCCTGAAATATTGCTGATAAAAAGCCGAAAATAAGCCAGTCGCCACGCGCTCCAGGCGTCTTAATGTCTTAATTAAGAATCATTAATTAATTACGCTGAAGCGACGTCTCTAGTTACATGAATCCGCGGCATTTTATTCCATTTAATGTTGAAGTAACTATACAGTCCACCCAGGCATACAGCGTACCCAGTACGATCGACGTCATTGACATTAGCCCGTGATTGACCCGTTGAAAATCCAATAAGAAGCTGACGTGCGAACCTCTCGTCCAATAAGAGCGCAGTGTCACAAAAGTGGGCTGGTCTTTGCGAGAGGACATGACGGAGGTGACGGCCATGTTCTGCAATAGTGTTTGTATCCCTCCGCTTCAGTATTTACCTTTTGCATGATTTTGCATGTGGGGAAAATGTCACTGTAGCCGCACTGTGCCCTGCCTGCTTTCCATAAGAGAACATGCTAGGCCATTTGTTTTTCACGTCTGTAACCAGCACAGCCCTGTAAAGCGGCAAATAGCCGACCGTTAAGACCTGCTAGGGTTGTTAAATAGAGAAATGTTGAGTGTTGGCAGGCGTTAATCGTCTGAATTGTCATGCGGCATGCCATCAGACGTTATGGTATGACTGCTGAAATGATTTTCTTTCTTTTTTTTTTAAACTAGTCGCCTTGTAAAAAAAAAAAAAAAAGCTGCATAGTCTATGTAGAGTAACTAGGAACACATGGACAGTTAAATCAGCTGAGAGGTCTAAAATATGTGTGAGATAAAAAAGCAACACAATCATAGGCCTGCTGTGTAATATAGTGCAACACACATACTATTGACATATGTCAGTGTAGGCATGTAGGGTATGAAGGTACATACATAATCTATAACAGAGCCAAATTAACCCTCTAGAGGGACTATTCCGAACCCAAACCACCCACCCCAACCAAATCTACTTTCCAAGGTATTGTTCAATATTGTGATTACACATTAACTTATTTGGAAAATGCACCATGTTAGTATAATAGCAACTGATCAATTAAATGTTATTCACATTCCCAAACAAAAATAAATTAAATCAAATGACCACAAAATGATTGCCAAACTGCCCCCTTCAGCCACCCCAGGGCAGCTGCACTTCCTGTAGCATAACCCTGTACAGTAGCCTATACTGTACAGTAACGAGCTCACCCATACACAGATTGTTTGCCAATATATATTAACTATAAGTTTGCCTTTGTTTGTTTAGCTGCATGGCTGTATTTGTATCCTCCTGTACATTTGTTCTAAAGTATAGAACAGGAGCTACATTTCTTGTATGTGTTAACATAATTGGCCAATGAAGCTGATTCTAATTTTCAGGGTGCATTTAATGTTGTTTTGATCAGAACAAACAAGCAGTTTGACACAATACTGAAAATTGTCAGTTGTCCTTGTCAGCCAGAAAAACACATTATCGCACCCAAGTTCATTCAAATGGGTTCTACAGTGCAACAGTAGGCCCTATAGCTTGTTAGCTTGCTGCAGCAGTATCCAATTCTTTTTAATGAGAAACAGGCGCTTTGAAGAAGTTTTTCATTGTGTGAAAGAGAAACATATACTATATACTTCAGCTAAATAACTTATAAATTATCGCTTTTGTCTCCCTGAGCTTTTTTAAAAATGTCAAAAGGTTTTTTGCGTTTTAAAACAGAAAGTTTATAATTGAACATAAATGTTATTGCCCTGAGAACAGATATTTTATTCTACAACAGGAGTATTGTGTTGGTATCTGGGTCTCTGGGTGCATGATGAAGCTGTCCGTTTCTGCTTTACCTGCACTGTATTTCAGGGAACAGTTCCACATTTTGGAAAAATAAAGTACTAGTGAGATGAGAATAAGTTTTATGTTCTTGATATAAACTAAAACAGATTGGTAAGGGCTATCTTCACAGTTCAAATTGCAAACGAATGAAGGCCAATGGACATTTCAATTGCAGTTTGAATGGTAAAACTTTGTTTAGCCACTTAGCTAGCTTAGCTTAGCATAAAGACTGAAAACAAGGGGGAAACGTGGCCTGTCTCAGTGCAAAAGTAACAAATAATTTGGTGTACCACCTCTAAAGCTCAGTATTGACATGACATATCAGGGCAGTTACTCTACTTGTCTAACTCAAGCAAATAAGTGCATTTGCCATTATGTTTAACTATTTCCTCAATTCGGAGTTGACAAGGTACATGAACAATGCACAGGGGGTAGGTGGTGAGGACAGTAGGAGGCCAATTGCAAATTTTAAAATATATTATAATATATTAAATGATCCCGGTCATGACAGTTGGCTCTTATATAGGCTACCAGTGAGAAACCAGTGGACACAGTTCATCCTGTAACTGAGATCACGCCGATGTGCACCAAATCTCCAGGGAGTTAAAACAAAAATTGCTTTTAAAAAACGTATTTCTAGTAACAAGCTGCCAGCATTATTCTTCTTTCCTCTGGGTTTCTAGGCAAACTTGTGTCCTAGTTTAAAAACAAATGCTGTATCAGATCTAATGCTGCGTACCGCTGGGAATAGAGTGGCTGACAGAGATAAAACACGACATGTTGAAAAAATGCCTCATACGAGACATCTTGGAATAGAAATTAAGTATCAAAAGCTGGCTTGATTTGTTGGATTCAAAACCACAAGCTACAATTAGGCATACAGATACTATAAGTCATGGACACCCAGCTCAAGCATGGACATCACTATGGACAAGGAGAACAGTGAAGCAGAATAGTTAAGCAGCAGAGAATAAGAAGAACCATGTAAAGAGATCTAAACGCCTCCAAGAAAAGCAGCTAAGAATTTCAAGAATCCTGTGATGACCTGGAAGTTTTGAGAAGTTCATAAAAGTAATTTGAGTCAAGTCCAGCAGTAAGTAGTAACTCAAAGTCTGTAGCAAAATAGTGTCCAGAGGCAGACATAACAAATGAAATGCAGGGTACAGAGGGCAGAGAGATCAGGCCGCAAAGGAAGGAAGTTCAGCTGAAGAAACTCCAGAAAGAATTGGCCTCAGGCTCCTCAAAAGAACAGAGTGGGCATGTGTTAAATGTTCTACACCAGCTGAGAAAACGTTTACAGTTCAATAGCTTTAACTATTTAGTGTGGTGGCTGCTGTTGGTAGAGTAGATTAATTACAAGGTTGGCAGTTTGATCCTTAAACAATTGAGCCGTCTCCTCTGTGTACAGTTTCACTGCTCACAGTTACAGTTTCTGCAATTTGGTATTCAGTGTTTGGGTCAAGGACACTTCAACAGCCAGTGGCTTAAGTAAAAAATGTGAAAAAGCAGAGAATCTTAATCAACAAAATGTCAAGGATGACTCAAATTCCAAGACTTATTTCCATTGTGGCGAAACTCTCTTCACGAGAGAGAGAGTAAACTGTAAAGAGTCTATAGAAGCTTCTCTGAAAAGAGAGTTTGTTAAGAGATGTGCTACCTGGGTAAAAAGCTTATTTGATAATGATGTTCAAACTTTAAAAAAAAATAATAATAGTATTCTCAATGAATATGTGAGGAGGATGTTACTGTAGAACTGTTTCAGCAGCATGCCACTGTTACTAAGATCAGCTTCATGCTGCTTGCATAAATTCAATTTAATTGACATACACAGACAGTATGTATATACAGTAAGCATCCACTAGGAATGGAAACCTCAATATAATACTGCAATGTGACAACAATAGCACTAATAACAGCCTAAAAATTACATTAAAGTTGAAATAAACATGTCTCTGACACACTCTCAACAAACTTTTAATATTATAAAATGTCCAAGGTAATATGTATTAGAGGACTATTGTACTGGAAATACATTGACATAATTATTGTTTTCAGTCAGTAGTTGTCATATGGATAGAAGTCTGTTTTTAGTTAATTCAGCAAATGAAACACCTGACAAATCCAGGTGCTTAACTGCATTGAGGCAACAGTCTAATACAACCAGCAATGTGAAAAAGAAAGCTACAACCGTATTGCAAAATATGCACGTTGTCTCACAGTACATATCTAAATCGTCATATTGCACAAACCTAAATCAAAGTACAGCCAACTCAGTCATCGAGTCATCCTGTTCACATGTGCAACCTGAACAAAGGGCAGCATAACAAGCAAGTTCACTGTTTGACAAATGTGTTTTCCATCATCAGGAGTGACCAAACCTCGTCATATCCCATCTACATGCCTGGAAACGGGCTTTACGGTCGCTGTGGTAATGACAAAAACAAGCCAAAGTGCTCTCTATGCATGTCTGCACCACTCTGCTGCCCACACACACTCTACTCTGCCATCCCGTTATTCTTTTATAATCTCGTTTTATCGTGGAAACTAGAGCCACTTGTCACTCTTATTACTCATGAGGATGTTTTCTAGTACTGGTGATTCATATTTCTGTAAAGATAAATAGGTCAGCCTTGATATTAAATAAAATAACAATAATAATAATAATTATATTAAATAAAAAAACATGCAAACATGTGACAACTTATATCATACATATAGTTTAAACAAATAAAGTTAATCAATTATAAATTAAGCCAAGTCAGTCGACCTCAATTACAACTGAGCAAACTTCAGCCGCTGATAAAGACTGGGTGGTATGGTTGAAAGCTCTTGAAAAAGCTAATAGTAGTTTTGTCAAATTCTATCTGGATCTCAGTCAGTCTAATTGGGACAAAACCATTTCTTAGCCATGCCAGTGGCAGAGCCTCAGCATGGTACATTTCAGAGGGAAATATTATACTTCTTACTCTACATCTAATAGCTTAAGTTACTTTACAGATTTAGATTTTACAAACAAAACTCAATTTATAAAATATGATAGGTTACTGACTGTGCTATAGATAAAACTATCCAACAGTAGGCTATATAAAGTAGTTCTAATGTGCGCCACCTCCACCAGCTGTAATGTTAAAATGCAGCTTACTTGTTAAACCATCAGTAATTGTATTTCAATAATATATTATATAATAATATGACTCTCTGAAAGGCACAACATGTACTTTTACTTTAATACTTTACTATGGGGAAATCTTGAATGTGAGACTTGTACTTGTAGAGAGCTGTATTGCTATTTTCACTTAAGTAAAAGGGTACTTCTTTCACCACTGACCCTTAGGTCAGTGTAATTAAATACTGTCTATGTTTTGACCATTTACTGTTTACTCTAAAGAAACAATAAAAAGTAATTTGACCAGAGGGAGGCAGCTTGACACAATGCAGTACACATTTTAAATTTCCTCTTTGTTCCTACGCGGCTTTTCCTATTCTGGACTTCTATTCTTCTCCCTCAGTCTGCCTCCATTCTATTGCTACAGGGAGTTTGTGTTTTTCATAAATGCATTTTCACTGATAAATGTGCCCATAAACATGTAGACCTACAAAGAGAGAAATCTCATAATTCAGTTGCAAGTAATTTCATAGATAAAGCAGCAGCCGTGTTTGGCTCAGTCCACAGAAGAATGTTTGAATATGGATCAGATAACATGAAGTAAGAATAAAACAAGATTACTGACAAGACAACAAAAAACAAAATCATAAAATCTAATTTTCATTAATTAATTCTTCATTAAATTGGATATTGACTGAGACACAAGGAAGTAATTTCTACACCTTAGAAAATAAAATCCAAAAAGTTTTCACCTCTTATTGTGTTATGTGTTTTGTCTGATTGTTTTCTCATGTAGTTCATTGCTATATGCATGTACATTTGCTTGCATGTACATTTGTGAACATACTTTAGTATTAGCGATCCATCAATGTGCGATCTCACCCTATATAATTTATGTATATCAATAAAATAAAAATAAAGTTTTCACCTCCATGAATCCAGGTGTTCTTTTAAGACCATCATGGATGAACTAATACAGAAAGTCACCAAATATTTGGTTTAAGAACAGTTTGGGGATTTAAACTGAATGTGTTTTCAATATTTTGGAAGAGAGCTGTCATTTTGATTATAGATAGGAAACATTTATTCCTAAGGTTCAAAAGCATTCTCTCATTAACTTGGATATAAATGCAGCCTGCTCAGTCATGGGCTACATCTATAAATTGGTGGTGATGGGTTTGCAGATGATGGATGCTAAAGAAAAGAGCTGATGTTCTGGTAAGATGCTGTTCTGTATCTGACTGCAGTTACTAGCAATTCACTACATCTGGAGGAAGTACTGAAGTCATATTTACAAATTCCTTCAGTTTAACCCCACCTGACTTAAACTGAATAATTCTTTCCCATGTTAGTCTTTCATTTAACTGTTCCTTGATGGTGAAAAGCTGTTTAAAAGCCTAAATAACTGTAATGTTTACTTTTTGCCTAAAAACTGTTAAAAATATCAGCCTTATAATATAGCCTATTTCTCAGCGAATATCCTAAACATATGGAGGGGGGAGGGTGAAGCATTTGTGTTATTATAGGTGCATAAAAGCAGTTGAAGATTATTGTCATTGACTGTACGCTCTTTGGCCAGGAGGGGCAGCAGATAGCTAGGATTTAATAATCCACGGTGGTGTGGATGTAATACACACAATGTCCTCATGATGGCAGCAAGAGAACAGAGAAACATGCATCCTGCTGTGACTCCAGCTCCAAAAACAGCATTATCACCTCTCTGTTACGAGGCCAAATATCTCGCTGATATATATTTTTTTAATTAGTGTTCACTCAGAAAACTTTAGGCCTATTAAACCATCTGATTTCACTGAAAACACTGCAAATAGCCTATATCACATACTGTAGTAGTGGACTGAGGGATTTAAACATGTTTCCCTACCAACTCTGCTGATATAAGCTCAAGACCACAGCAGCAAAAAGGAGCAGACTATAGCCGGCCCCCAATAATAAAAATGCATAAATCAACAACAAACAAACATGTTGCAAGAAAGATTTGTCATCTGCTGCACGACATGCGCTGCATTTGAAAATGGCATGCTGATATTCCTCATCTGAGATCGATACGTTTGATTTTATGATGCTTTTACATTTTAAAGAAACACGATTTACTGATCTCTTGTGCACAAGATAACAACTAATTTCAAAGACTGCAGCTGATCTAAATATCTAATAGGCTACAGTGTCATATTTCTTCAACCAATATTTTAGTTAATAAAATGAGCAGTAATCAGCTGGAAGCAGCTCTGTGAGTCACACCTGTGCTGCTGGGCATCCGAAATTATTCACCAGATTAATATAATATAATATAATCAAATATATAATATAATCAAAAAATTACAAGACTATAAAGCCAAATATTTAAACAACTCATATTTGAAAATGTGAAGTAGTCTATTGTCGCCAATTTCAGCTATAAAAACTGAGAATAAAGGGAGTGCAGCCTTTGTTGACGGTGGTGCCTTTCACCTGATTAAGTGCTGGCCTTTTTCTGTTGTAACTTCATGAAAGGAGGAGAAATCAAAACGATTAAAAATAAAATACAAAATAATAGCCGTTCTATGTGGGCTATTCCGAAATGCGTTATTTTAGAAAAACGTGAAATTAGAAAAAGAAAATTATCTTGAAAATGAGCAAATAGGTTACTTTTTCGGGTTTAGAATTGAAGATATGATGTCAAAGGGTCGCTTGTTGAAAATGCGGTTACGTGCATAAACATCATTAGCAGAAACAAAAAGAGGACAGGGGTTAGTTTATTTCGCTGAATGCAATTGTTTTTAAATAAAATGCTGAAATAAAACCTCTTAGGCTCTGCTAAATAGTCTAAACCTTTGAGCCATGCGCAAACATTTCATAAAACGTATATGTTTGTGTGTTTATTTAAACTATTACCCAATTAAGTTTTGCCTAAATCAACGTGTTGGTCTCAGAATTACAGGAAATGTCTCTTGACTTTTATTCAATTCAGTAACTCATGCAGCACCGGTAGGCCTATCCTGTCGACGAGCTCCAAACAAAAAGCCTGTTGAATCCCGACCCATAACGACTTTTCATTTCACTCACTATATACATGTGTTTCTGTAGCTGTGTAACATTACTATCCACATTCAAATTAGGCTTATTTCGGTTCACTTCTTGTGATAAAGGAAAGCACAAATTCGAGTTTGTTTTTGTTAAATATAGCCTTTTTTAATATAGGCTATTACTAAAAAACAACAGGGTTCATACTATTCAATCTATCTATCTATCTATCTATCTATCTATCTATCTATCTATCTATCTATCTATCTATCTATCTATCTATCTGTTTTTCTTCAGTGTCTTTGGGGCATCCATGTCAACTTTTATATCAGCTACAGGAATAATAAGAAGCTCGTCTCGGTCTTTTCTGTCAGTTATCCTCACCATTAACAATAACTAGGTTATCGGAGGATGATAGCAGAGAGAGTTTATTTTGTGCACTTTCACTTTTCAAAATCATGCATATAAGGCCGAATATCTATTATTCTACTTCTAATATCTGAAGTGGTCACATCAGTTTCCCAATTCACTCAGGAGATTGCTCAGTGTAGGCCTATGTCTTTTAAAACATACTTCCAGACTTTAGTAAAACCTTGTTACTCTCATTTTTTGGTTTGTAATTGTTTTTTATGTTCAATGTAATTCTGGTCCTGTGTGTTATGCGTGGATCCCAAGAAGGCTAGCCGATTACTGCATTTCTTTCTTTCTTTTTCTTTTTCTTTTTGGTAGAGAATCCTTTAAGAAACACTAACAAATAAACAAGAATACACTGCATATGACCAGGGTATGTATAACAAGAAGGAGATGTGCATGTTCAAGGTTCATTCAAGATGTTTAGCTTAAGTTTTATTGGGACTGTCATGGCACATGGAGGAACACTATGTAAATGATCTCCAACATATCTGACAACAAGGAGTCCTCTGACCCCTGAGAGTGAGGCAGAGCTTGCTGGTGGTCCTTCTTCATAGACCACCAGTTGACTTCATGCAATCCTCTGAAGAGCTTCAGCTGTCAGATAATCTTATCCACTAGTTAAATATAGCCTACTGTATTTTAACAGCAAATATATTCTCCTATGCACTTCTACATTTTCACTATTATTTACATTAAGCTGGGGTCAAAGAGACCACTATTGCTAAGCTTTTTTCTTTTAAAAATTTTTTTAATTTATGCAACATTTCTGAAATAACTCTGGTAATTGTGCAGCATGCCTTCAATCTCATGAAGTACCCCCACTTTCATTTATTATACACCACCATATCTCATTACGCTCCTATTTAAATCAAAGAATCCCAATTTGAATATTGGCGCGACGTTGAGGTGAAAGGGTGTTAGAGTCCCTGCATGCATTGGACACAAATAGCCTACACACTGAATCCTTGTGGTGAGGCGAAAGAATTACATCTCATATTTACAGTAGCCTAATAACAGGTGAGGTGTTTGTACATATCGATTGTGCTAACGTGTTCGTCGACGTGCGTAAAAGCTGTTTTTATGTCGCAATGCACGCCGCCTCTGTGTGCAGTGAAGCTTGCATGGTGTGTGTAGCTGGCAGCAGTAAAACAATGGAGGTATGGTGGAGGGTGGTTAACTGCTGTCGGAGGGTCTGAGACAGACTGTGACCCACCAGCCAAAAGACTGTCTGCTTCTCACGGCCCGTGTAACGCGTTACACTAAGTAACAGGGCAACAAGCTATTGTTTTTTATGACTTTGTACGAACAAAGTAAAGTGGAAATAATAGTAGGCCTGCGTTTCTCTCAGAAATAGTTCTATGGCGACAGAAGTTGGATTCTGCCGTCGTTACCATGGCAACATAACTCGTGTTAATCAACCACTTTAATTTTATAAATGTGCTCCCCATCAAGAAAAAAATAGTCAGCTTTTTTTTATCAGCTGGTATGCAACTATTGTATACTGAAGTAACTCTGAAGTGCCTTCTCGCGACTTCACTAGATTATTTCCACTGTATACACGTTACAAGTCGTTTACCTCACTGCTCTAGCCTATAGCTTAAAAAATATAGCCTATGATTTACACATAAAATATGATGTGTTGTTATAGATTACCCAACAATATAAAGTAGTTGAAATTATCTCCATCACAACCAACATTGCTGATACACATTACTACATAAGAATAGCCTAATAATCCAATGAGACACTAAAATTGATATTTTTCTGCATAAAGAGTATAATCTCCACTATTTTTGGGATATTTTTTTACTTTTAAATAAGTAGGCCTATGATTTTTAAGTAGCCTAATATATTTACATGAAGTATTTTACATTGTGGTATTTATTATTCTACAACTGGAGTATTTACGCTACACATTTACGCAACTCTTTAACTTCTATGCCTGGCTAATCTTTTTTTATGGGCTACATCAAGTTCTCAGTAATTCTGCTCTGATAGTTTGCAGCTCTAGTTCTTCGAGCCTATACTACTTTGTAGTTTTTGGTTGTATACTGTATCTTTGTTTCTTTATTTTGTAGCCTAATTCTACTATTTATATTTTTGTCTATTCTGTAGGCTTGCATGTTGAGGGACCCCTCCACTGTTGCTCTTCTTTAGTTTTTTGGGAAACTTTTCCTTGCCTTAATCGACGGGCTAGGATATAGATTATAAAGCCCTCTAACACTAACTTGTGTTTTGGGGCTATAGCCTAACTAAACCTAACTTGACTTAGACTAATAAGTTAGCATTTGAAGCTTCTGTTTCTGGGCAGCAGTTCAAATAACTGAACTACAACTCAGCTGTGTTGACAAGTAGCCATTAGCCTAGAATAATGTTGACTTTATACACTGTAAAGAAGGCTATCCTGAATTACAAATGACAGTTTTTGCAGTTGTTTTTTGGCCCATCAGTGTTTTTCAACACTCATTGATGTGAGCGTGCCTCTGTTCGCTGTAGCAATTTTTCCATCAGTGAATCATTATGGTTTCACTTTACCACTAATAAACAACCATTAATAGAGTGGTTATACATTAAAGGCTAACTAATGGCTTTGTTTATGGTTGATAAATAATTTACTGATTCCTTATCAGTTTTATGCCATTAATAACACATTCTGGGTTGCCAGGATGTGGAAAGAAAACTCCAATAGCCTAATGTTGCTTTCATAAACAGTGGTAATAAACGCTTAATAAGTTGTTAATAAATGGACCCAGAACCTCTTTTACTGGCAGGTAAGTGGTCACATGCCCCAATTAGTCAAAGGCATTCACAACCTGGCAACCCAAAATTTGCTCTTATTAATGGTTGATAAATGATCCAAAAGCCATTGGTTATGCTACATCTTATAAACCTTTTATAACATCTCTTTTTATTGTAAGTCTTTGAAGTGTAAATGTAGAAAATAAATTTTTGCAGTGTGTGGGTAATACAAGAATCTGTGTGTGAAGGCATTTCTACACAATTGATGTGGTCTAGACAGGTCAACATGACTGAGTTAACTTTATTAAATGCAAATGATGAACGCTGTCTGCTATGTACACAGACAAGACAGAGACCTCATACAACAGGCTAATGTTTGAGAGGATTCATCTTTCATTGATTCAAAAGATTTCTGGTGTGATTATCATGATAATTAGCCAAGCTGAAGCGCCTCTCTAGTCTGTCTCTTCAAGTTTCAGCTGCAGACAGCAAACATCTTTGAGATAATGTCAATTCTGGTGAGAAGCCAAATACAAAAAATACATGACTTTTCACATTTAACTTCTAATTATATGTTCTCTTTCAATAGTGAAGTCTGCACTACTTTCATGAATAAATCCCAGTATTGGCTTACAATCAATTTTAAAAATGATAGAATATGACAGCAGAATAGCCCAAAGTTGTACCATGATATTCATGACGCTGAGGTAAAACATAAGCAAGATATGAGCATTTTAATGAGCACATTAGACTTACAAATAGGCTGCTTTTCCAGGAATAGAAACATGGTGATATCATTTATATATCTTCAATGGCATGTAAACAACTATGTATAAGTCTATATTATATGGATATAGGAATATCACCCGGGTATGATGATAAAGTCATGCAGACGAAGCGCGCGCACACACACACACACACACACACACACACACACACACACACACACACACACACACACACACACACACACACACACACAGACTGAAAACCTCTAAAGGAATTAGAGTGATGTTTGGCGGATGAATGAATGATGGTGCCACCATGCACTTCTGCATGCGTCTGTTGGGGGGCGTGAGAGACGCTGCCAGCATAGGTCTTTATTATAGTTACATCGGCCGTCTTGCATAATATCAAAAATCTCAGAGGGTGGGAACAGTGTTACCTCACTGATTCACAAGGGGGTGGGCCTTGGACGGCGTATATGATTGAGGACAAATGAGATGTTAAACCATTTGGAGACAACTGTGGTGGAGATGTAGCCGTCCTGGCGGACAGCCCCAACTCCCCTGTTTGGTGAGGGGAGGACGGGGGCTGTGGATGTGGAGGACAGCCGCGCGACGAAATGCGCGTAAAGAAACAAGCGGACCCGTTAGATTAGAAAATGGACGGGGCCAGTGGGACGTCACGATGCGCCGTCGCCACAAAGCTCAATACGCCGCTCATAAACGCGCTCATTTGGCTCCCAGCATGCCGCACGTCAAGAGGGACCGCTGGTTACCAGGAGCTCATCCAAGCCCAGTGCAACCCACCCTGCTGCATCTGAGGAGGAAACAGTAAGAACCTTGTTATGTATTATGAGTGATTTTGTGGCATATGAGTGTAGTTTGAACAAAAACCTTCAGGAGCGGCGCAAGAGCGACGCAGGAGAGGGTTCATATGGCGAGCAACACACTGTAGGCTATCATCTGTTTAACCCTGTTGTGAAATAAGTGAGGATTTACAGGCCGACCAGATGCTTCTGACTAAATCTACATTTTCTTCCAGTGAGGCTTGTTCTGTTCTCAGAGCAGTTTAAGGTCTGTAGAACGGTGCGCAGCAGCATCAGCATCTGAGATAAAGGCTGAACATCATCTGATGGCAGCAGCACAGACGTGGTTACACTTGTGGCTGCAGCCACTTTTGTTTGGCACTTGATACTACAGTATATGTCCAATGTAGTTTGCTGAAATCTGAGCATGGGAGTGTGAGCAAGTCCGCAATTTCAGCACTGAGTTTATTGGTCTTTCCTCTGGCTACCGTCACAGGTGATCTCCTGTCTCCCACAAGGCCTTTTGATTAGTTCCAGTCATCTTTATTGGTATGCATGTTAATATTGTACCAATTAATGAGGATCTCAATGTTCCCTTTCTCTCTCATCCTTCTGTCCACTAACCTACATTTTGAACAGACCTTAAAGAGATATATAAAAAAATATCTCACTAACGAGAGGGTTTTTTCATCTTCAACTTTAAGTTATGCTTGGGCAACATTGGTTTAGTGTCTCTGATACCAATAAAGAAATGTTGAATCCGTGATGCTGACCCCGGATCAGCCATATGTTCTGTTGTTATTACCATTACATAAGTTAATGTTGCACCATTTCCGCGAGTTTTCAAACTGGAGATATGGTAAACCCTGCCTCTTCTTTAGCTACAAGACATCTATCTCGTTGCAGATAATATTGCATGCACGGATCTATAACATCGGCCTGTGGCGGTGTCAGAGTGGCCTCGGGCGGTGCAGCCTTTCACAGCTCAGTGTTGTGTTTGGCCCGTTTGCTGTCAACATATTACGCGCTGAAAAGGATAAGCAGGGAGGGGAAGCATGTAAAAAAAAAAAAGCAAAAGGTCATTTTTGTAGGCTACATGAACCCAGCAACGCGCGGCTTCCTGCAGCCTGGGATTATACAGTACAGTGCCAGCATAGGAGAGCTCTTACATAAAGCCTGCTTAATCTGTATGAGTGGGTAGTAAGACATCCCTCTCATGCGTATAGGTTTTATTTCTGTAATTATTACATAACATTTTCTATAGTAGGCCATTGAATATATAGGATTTGTATGTATTCATGATTGCTGCCAAACTGTAGCTGACAACCGGGAAGCCCTAAAGAAGTCTATTTACTAAATTTTTGGACTATCGATAATCAAACTGATTTAGAGAATTTGTGGGGGAACGAAACTGGTTTTACACGTGCCAGGGACTTATTGTATTTTACGTCATCACTGAGGCCCTGAAACTCATAACTTGCACGTGCAGGATCCAGGCCGTATTGGCTCAAAGGCCAAATTATTCGGGTGCTTCCACAAAATGAAGACATGAATAGAGGCTGTATCATGAGCAGTATGCTAACCATGACTCCTGCACTTAACACCGAACAGGTGAATACAAAAAAATGGACGACCCATGTTGATTGACCTCGCCCATTAAATTCCTCTGAAGCCACGAATAAGAGACGGAAATGGAAGTTAGAAGACATGTATCGGAGACAAGTCTATAACATGTTGAAGGGGCCGCTGTCTGCAGCAGCATCTCTGGAGCCTCACTCTGCTGCAGAGTCAGTGAAGCTGCAGGTGCAAAGCGACCCTGCCAAGCAACACAAACTGGACTAGTCTGGGGCTTTCTGTGACCTAGTAGGCAGATTTCTCACGTATTGTAGGGTGTTTTCCAAGGATTTTCCAGAGAGAGAGAGAGAGAGAGTGTGAGAGAGAGAGATGAAATGTTCCGTGTGTTATTCATCCAAATGATAAAGAATGCACGCCTTTCAGGGAGATTTTATTGGACGTTTTTCCTATATCCTCAAGTCATTCTCTCTTTCTTTTTTCCCCAGAAACTTTTGAAAGCACCATCAGAAGTGAAGATCAGGGCTTCCCAAGCTTCCAGGTGATTTGAGTGATCTCACTTTTTATTTGTCAATGGATTCATGGATTTACGTCAATCCTCAATCCTTCTCTAATAATGACTCTGCATGTGCAACCCTGCACCCTGAAAATTAGGAAACTACATATAGTAGCCTACACACACACACGCACACACACACACACACACACGCACGCTCGCGTGTGGCACTAATTGAATACTCATTTTAAAATCCTTTCGGGATCCTTTTGTGGACGCGACTGTTCCGCTCAGATGTTGCAGCAGTTACAGCAACCTTTTATGGCCCTGGCAATCTATTAAAGTAGAACATTTTTCACTGTAGAGTAGCTAATTGCCGTTTTCCTTAAAGGGACTTGAGAGTCAGCGGTATACCAAGTCAGTTTGGACGTAAAAATGTGTTTTTCCCCCTTCTTCCTTTATCATTAGGCTATTTATGTATTAAAGTAGCCTATGCTATATGTTTTAAATAGCTATTCTAAACCGTGTCACCGATATAGAGTAGAGTCTGATATATTGATATCTGTATCCAGGAAATGAATCAGATAGCCTTAAATTAGTATTACAAGTTATTCATTTAGAGTAGGCTATTTCGTCTCATTTGAGCTGTTAATTTACAGTCAACAGTGCTCAGTATTTAGGCTTTAATTCACGAATGCCTTGTTAAAAAAGAGCTAAAATTAGCACCTGACAGAGCTCTGAATAACACGAAAAAAATAGTGTTGCAATAATACGGTTTATTGTATTGTATTTAGCCTATGTTTATAAAATTTAAAAGGGACAGCAAAATACACATGCGTCATTATAAAACGATTATTACGTGACAGTTACTTTGTCCATTGTAGCAGATCATCTTACTCAAATCTAATGCAATTCCCAAGTCTAATTTTAGCGTTCTAAAAACTTAAACACACACTCATAGGATTGATTGGGACAAATAAATAACCAGAGAATTCAATTAAACTTTATTTATATACTACCTGTAAGGTGATGAAGCAGCTTAACAGATACACGCACATGGGCAGGGAAAGAAAGACTGTTATCACAAATCTAACAACTCCCAAATGTTTAAAGCTTTAAAACTAGGCTGATGTGGAACTGGTAGTATAATAATTAATAAAAGAGAATACGCTGTCTGTATGGGAGTTCAAGTCATCAGCAGTGAATGTGAACGTTGAAGTCGTGAGCTCATGTTAAAACGAGTGTGTGTCACGGCCTGCAGACGTAAAACAGCAACGTGATCTCTAATGGATGGTTTTTTGTTGTTGGCATAACTCCAAAGCCTGCTGCGTATAATCTCTCTCTGAGCCTTTCAGAAAGCAGTTGTAAAAAATAAAATGTTTAGCATGAAATTAAAAATATCTATTTATCTGCATTTTTAGAGACTTTCTGTGTGTTTTTGATTTGTGGGAAGGCAGTGGCCTATTTTCACGATGCTGTTAGAAAGACCACCCCCTCGTGTGTGTGTGTGTGTGTGTGTGTGTGTGTGTGTGTGTGTGTGTGTGTGTTAATTAGGCATCACACCTCGCTGCATTAATTGAAAGCCAGCAATGCTAGTGACGTCAGTCCCCTCTCGCCAAAAGCTATCTTTAAAAAAAGAAGCAGTTTATGGGGAAATATGTATAATGTATAATAATATAAATGACATTTTAGAGACACTCAAACACACACAATATATTTGCCTATAGGGGTCTAAATGTTTTAAGCATTTTCAGATAATTATGGAAATTATGCACAAATAAAAAATGGCTATATGACCTACTTAACTCCAAATAAAGGATCTTACTCAAATTATACTTTAAATAAACATGTAATAAATATATATGCCTAGTAAAGGCTATAAAAACATTGCTTCATAATATAAATAATTGAAACCTAACATATCCACAATAATTCCCATACATTTATCAATTTACTTACATTTTCTAATCTTATCAGGTTTTTGCCATCATAGTTGAAGATATGGTGAAGAATTTAATTTTTATACAAGTCTCTTGTGGAGACAATGTCACTTACACATGTCCTAAGAAACATATCAAACTAATTCCTTTACAGCTGCTGTTGCATCTGAACTGATGTGTATATATATATATATTATTTTTTATTTTTTAAAGTAGGCCTATGTGCATGGAATATTTTGAGGATGTGAAAGTGTAATGTTAATACCTTTATATAGCCTACCTTTATAAAGTATTTGAGTATTGACCGCTCCTAAAATGAGTTCATGTGTCCCAATTTTTAAGGGAAACACCCTTCCTCTTCATTCAGCCATATTGTAATATTTTCTTTACAGGACTATTTGTGTAAATGATTCCCTGCAGTGCTATTTCATTCCGAGCTTCTGATGCCCCTCATAAAGATCTTTATTGTTGTTGTCTTTAGTTCACTGGATAGTCGGCTTTAATGCGTTGTTTTGAATTCCTATAAGAGCCCATTCACATTTCAGTCATATAAAAGACACTTAATAGCTTGGAAAATGTGTTTTCTCAGCAGTATCCCTTGTGAATCTTTAGTCATGCTTGTTTTTCATCTCATTTCACTGAGGCATTTTTAACACCATGTGATGAATCATCTGCATTAACACTCCAGATTTATGACTATTATTGTCATTATTTCCACCGCTGGAAATGTGCAAAACAGAGTAAAGTAGCTTTGTTTTGGTGAATTACCCCTTTAAGCATTTTTCCCTGTCATTGTTTGCCCTTACAGGTGTTTTGGAGGTTGTGTGTGTGTGTGTGTGTGTGTGTGTGTGTGTGTGTGTGTGTGTGTGTGTGTGTGTGTGTGTGTGTGCGCGCGCGTGTTGCTGGCGTAGAGCTGTGTTCGCAGGCCTGAGGGGTTGTCTGTTATCTTTGGTTATCTAGCTGTATGAGTGACGTACATTCTTCATAAAGCTAGATAACCGAAAGTAACAAGAATCCCATTACACGCCTGCACGGTGGAAGAAAACTAAGTTTAAAAAAACCACACACAAATAGAACCAGGAATGGGCTCGGACAATGGACGTTTCCTACCAATGGCATGAAGGTATGATGCTGCGTTACATAAGGGACGATTTCAATAAAGGGAGGGGAGGGGGTGCAGGGTCTCTCATAGAGGATCTTAAGGTGCACCAGGCAACACAAAGAATCAATATTTGAATTGTAATTACAGAAAACGTTTTCGATTATTACAAAATACATCAAATCTTGTTGTTGTATACAAACCCCAGTATTACTGCAGTGGTGGTGTATAGCTTGTGCTGCTGTGTGACAAGATAGTAGTGTGAATGTTTCCTCATGCCGGCTCATTTCAAACCACTGGTAATGGAAACGATAAATTTAACATTTAAGTTGTCTCCCCAATATGCAATGAAATTCACACTGAAATGCAAAATGATCAATATAGCTAATACTAAATATGTGCACCTACTACCATTGAAAGATATATTGCAAAAAAAAGGGCAAAACTATGGTATTTTTACATCCAAGATGTTGTTTTATCTCCTGGAAAACTGAATCTTAGTGGCTTAGTAGTTTAGTAGTGACCTTTATTTATATACCATACATTTAAACTGCCCTTCTCTCCATCAATTACATCCCATTAAATTAACAATTTCCTATTCTGTCCAGACATCTCGCTTCAGGAGGAAATGCATCAAATTAACAAAGTACAATATGAAAATCAATTTCACTGTTACTTTATTCTTCTGTGTCTCTGTAGTGAGATATCATGCAGGGCTGGAGCTTTCTGCTAAAAAACATAAACTGTAGGGCCAAATTCAAGCTATACTGACTTTTACTCAAACCTAAACTGCTGACGTACAAACACTCAAGGACTTTATTTTCAAGTTCATTTTCAGGTTTTTAATCTGATTGGTTGTACCAGATTAGACCAAACTGTGTAGCCAAATTAGATTTCAGATAGCATTTTATACGAAAAGCATAAAACTGACTGTGATTGACAAACATTTCTGCCACTTTCTTATTCTACCCATCTATAACTAGAGAGGTAAACTGTGAAATGACTTGCTAGTACTATCGTACTTTACACTGTGCCTCAGAGATTTATGGCCTTCACATAGTTGTATCCTGTCTCAAAATCATCAAATCAAATCAAATTAGGTTTCCTGTGAGGACACCTGGTTGGTTTGGTGGTTTTCTTTCTGATAAATTTGTTATCGCTACAGGTACACATTAGTGAAGAATGAAACAATTAGTTTGCATCAGCTACAGTTATTTCAAGTTGAAAAAGAAGAATTTGGAGGGACTTGGAATATGATGTTCAGATAAATGCTCTCAAAAAAACACTGATTTGATTTTAAGATCCTAGAAAATCATAAACAAACAAACGCATGCACGCACGCACGCACGCACGCACGCACGCACGCACGCACACCTTTGTCTTTTGCACTTTGTTTGCGTAAGTATTTGGCCTCAATCTGTTTTTAATTAGCCTTTATTTTGCCTTTGTATCAATGCCAGATACTTGGCAAAATATTGCACATATTTCTTGCCTGAATCTTTTTTTTTCAGGAGGGAAATATGTTTGTTGTTGAAGTAGTTAGATGAGGTGTGAACTACACATGGTTGACATGATGAAGCTGTAACCTCATCAGCTTCTTTTCACACAGAGCAAAGATACACAACCATCTCCGCTATTTTTGGTGAGCTTCAGGGTAATGCATAAAAGGGCGATGATTTGCATGCAGCTCTTGTGCGGTTTTAGAGAGCATGTCCAACAGAAGCAGGGGTTGATGAGAAAGGTGAAACAAAACAAAGAACACCTCGAGAGGCAATTAGCGGCACTTTACCATCATTTGGAGCATATCCCCTCTGGTCGATGCTCTTCTGCTGCTGATTTTCTGCTTTTCTTGCTAAAAGAACTCAATGAGCTTTGTCTCACAAACAAAACAGTCAACAGTATGACATCATTGGGTCAGTGAGGAAAGATGGTGTGTGTGCATCCTCTCCCATCTTTAGTAAGCATAAAAGGCTACAAACTCCATCAACACTGTACTGTGATGAAGCACAAAGTGTATCCATCTGGAAAAGTCCCTAAATCAGTGAAAATAAGGCTGTAAGAATTGTATCATATATTGAACTATTCTCAAAACTTCTCTGCTTCCAGGTCATTCATCTCTGTCTGCATCTTAATTTGTAATATTAGAGATTTATATCTTTAAACGTTATATTAGCTATTTTTCTGATGACCACTCTTTGCACCTTAAAGTGACACTGTACTTTCCCCACGCACACATCCCAACATGCTTCTTCTTTCTTTTCTATGCCCCCCACTCCTCATTCATTTAATTTTATTCTTTTCTTTTTTTTTTTTCCCAGCTTGGATTCTCAGATGGTTGGTTCTGATTTGTATGCATTTGCATAATGAATGTCATTTGCATGCTCAGGGGCAGACCATGCCATGAGAACGGCTGTGCTGGTTGTTTGTGTGTGTGTGTGTGTGTGTGTGTGTGTGTGTGTGTGTGTGTGTGTGTGCGTGCGTGCTCATGCATGGGCACGTGTGTTTATATGTGTGCACCGTATATTAAGCACATGTAAATTACACGTTTTTTAACACAAACAGACCATCACAGGCTGTTGTTTGTTTCGTGCCCACACTGTATACACACTTTGTTCTTCCTCTCTGACATGTGAGTGTGTGTTTGTGTCTTTGTGTGTCCATGTGTGGGAGAATTCCTCCTCTGTGTGTGGTGCATGTAGGGCACCAATCTGACGATCATGCTTCTTTCTGTCTCTTCGCCAGTCTCTCTCCTGTCTTGGTAACCGTTCAGCGATGTACCGATTAGAAGAATAAAAATAAGAGACTCCCTCCTCAATCCCATAATCCTCAGCTTCACCGACCCCTCCCTTGCCAGTTTGTCCTCTTCTCCCACACGGCAAGTCACAGTTCTGCCACCATCTTAGGTGTTAAGACTGGCACAAAATGGCAGCTGAAAAAAGGGGAACGTGGATAGCCAGCGCTGCACCTTCCCCCACTTCATGTTTGCCCCGATCCTTTCCGCACCATTGGTTGCCTCAAGACAGTGTTAATTACTGCCAGTGTGTTAATTGTAGAGATCCCCCCAAGAGACATGCAGGAAGGGATGAGCTAGGAGGAAACCGCAGAGCCAGTGGCTTTTTAGTGATCGGCAAGCTGGCATTTTTAAGGGCAGCTGCGATTCTTGCGTTGCTTTCGTCGTGCACGCTGACGATCGACCATTTTGTGGATTTCCAAGACGCTCTGAAAACTCTTTTGACTGCTCGGCTTCTTGAACATTAATTCAATTATTCTTACAGTTATAATTTTGCTCTCCTATTTGGCCTGTAGAAGAAAATGTGTTGGCACATGGATTATCATTAACTTTAACTCATTTCTGAACTTCTACACTTTGAGATTTTACTGTAAATAGAGTCTTAGAGTTATGGTATTTTTATATGACAGCAGGAGTTTAGCAAACTTTGAGCAGGGAATAAGAAGTGAGTAGGATCTCCTCCTTTAATGTGGTATTATGACCTGACCACTGAACCTGCAACTCTCACCACGACCACCAGAAACAGGGGACGGACCTGTGAGTTCAGGGAGGAAAAAGTGTAGTAAGTGAATGACTGAGAAAGACTGGAAGGAGGAGAGGGGGGCAGACAGATGAGAAGAGGGAGGCTGCGACAGTGAGATCTCAATAGTGAGAGGCCTTCTTTGTGTTTCTGTGTGAGGTTTATCTTGGGGGGGTGCAGGGGGCGCTAAAAAGGAGGGGGAGAGGAGAGGGTGGGGATCCTATCCTGGGCCCTCAGACAAGCGGCACATTGTCCTCCCCAATGTGTGGCAGCACTTGTGGCGTAACGCCATTATTTAGGCCAGTGGAGGGAACGGGGGTCTGGAGACCAGCTTAACCAAAACGCCAATTAGAGCCGGATCGTCCTGATTAATGGACGAGGGAGATTGGTAAACAATGCCGGCCATTGTTAACGTAACCCCCCCTCCTTCTCCCACACACACATATATAAACCCCTACCCACGGGTTTCTTTCATACAGCAGACCCTCGATCCCTAGTGCATCTGACACACACACACACACACACACACACACACACACACACACACACACACACACACACACACACACACACACACACACACACACACACACACACAATTTGTCTGTCATGCCAGTGCTCAGAGGCCTGCCATTAGCATGCTGCCCTTGTTTTTTTGTTTTAGTTTTGGCAGCCTCGATGATGAAGCTTGGGTTGATCCTCTTATGTAAATTGGCATATAAGTGAATTATTAATCTTCCCATAGATAAATATAATTAGTTTAAGTAGATTTTTCAAACAAAAACAAAGTTCATGACAAAAAGTTGAAAAGTAATACATTTATGAAGAAAAAAGGTTACAGTTGAAATTTTAAAGAAATGTCTTAATATATTTAACATGCACATAAAATCAAACACTGCATTTAAGTTTTACATAGAGCGATGAAACGGAGGCATCTTTCATCAAAAGCAGTGCTGGGCTCATATGTTAATCACACACCCGGCGATGCTTGGCTCTGCATTTAAATACGTCCTACTTTATTGTTTTTTTTAAGCATATGCACTGAATAATTAGCCACCACATAGTCCAATCAGGGGCATGCCAATGTGGGGTTGCCATGGCGACCCCATCGGTTCTTACCCCCCACCACCACTCTACCCCCACCTCCTTCTCCTCCTGCCTGGCTGCAAACAGGACGGAAAAAAATAAAGCGTGGGAAAAAACACTTTGGTGGCTCAGACAATAGTGGGGGTGAGGACAGGAAAGGAGAGGAAAGGAGAGGAAAGGAAAGGAAAGGAAAAGAAAGATAAGGGAAGAGTGGGAGAAGGAGGTGTGATGGTGATTGGAAGAGCAGCTTGTGTCTAGACTGGCAAATACAGACATGGTTGTTTTGTAGTTTGGTGTTTTTGGGGGTTGGGGGCCATATTTTATCTTGTCTGTCTGGGTTGATTGTGTGTGTGTGTGTGTGTGTGTGTGTGTGTGTGTGTGTGTGTGTGTGTGTGTGTGTGTTGAGTTTGTTCCCTCTGTTATTAGTGTGCCATCTATGGGCAGTAAGGGAGCTTACAGTGAAGGCCACTCAGAAGGCGATACAGTAAACAGTAATACCAAGCTTTGTGATAAATTATGCATGGCTTAGCTCAGAGTCCCACAAATGTTTGAGCCTGTGCACATGATGTGTTACTCAAAATCTGGCTGCAATCCTTTCAAATATTTAACATCTTTAGGAGCTTCTAAGTATGAACAAGATTTAGAGAAAATGCTTTGGCTTTCTCCAAAAAGGCTGATTGTTCCCAAGTATTGGATATGTGCACGTGGTGGATTATTAATTTAATGTGTAGATGCCATACTTTTGAGCCTTACTAAACCAAGATGGCCTCCTGGGATCTAGATTTATAGATGTCTCCAGTCCTACACTGTACTGTAAATGCAGTAAAGTTGAAAATAGTTGAATCAGAACAACTGGATTTTTTGTAGGGATTTGAGCCAACTGGTTCACCTACATAATTTGAATGAAATACATTATTAGAAAACGCATACACATATGTTCTGTTGCTCCACATACTGCAGAAACGGTACATCTTATCAGGACATGATAAAACAATGATTATATTGTTTGCATCGCTGCATGGTCTTGGGCATTCTAGATGCAAAGTGTAAAAGGCTGTAGATAAATGTGGTTGTGCTTTATCTTTCACCTTATTGAAGGACTGATTTTAATGCTCCTCTCTCTCTTCTTTTAGGGGTTTCTGATGAGTCTGGAGTTGGGAATCATCAGATCTTTGCCTCTCAGACTCTTTTGGACTGTGACTTTGAGTCTAATGATGTACGTTGCACACAGGACTACATCATTAACTGTGAAAATACTGAAATACTGAAGGAAACACACAGATTTTGTGAAAGCAGCTGGACAGTGGGCAGAGTTAAAATGGTCAGGTCTTGAAACTGGTAATGGATACAAAAGTAACTGTTTTCGGCTGCTGCAGCAGAACATATGTTTCTGAATGAAGACAGAAACAAACAAGACAGAAGATTTTGATACAAGTGGACAAACTGACATTTGGTCATCATAAGGCTGAAACTGAGAGAGTACAACAAAGCGATCTGCGTGCGTGTGTGTGTGTGTGTGTGTGTGTGTGTGTGTGTGTGTGTGTGTGTGTGTGTGTGTTCTCGGGAACTGCTCTGCACAGCTGTTCAGGAAACATAAAAATTCAGTCATTAGAGATTCAAAGTAATTTTAAAAAAGTTTAGAAGACGATAAAAAATAGCTGCGGTGATGTTTTGAATTTTTAGTATTATTCATTAGTTTAACAACTTAACGTTTAATAATTTATCTTAGATCTTAAATCCTAGATTTTACATTTATTTTTCTCACTTATCTTTTGAATCCTATTTGTATGTAATTATTACAACTAGCAATTAAATGTGTCTCTTTGTCTCATGTAAAACGTTGGATGTTTCAGTCAAATTGTTGACAATCTGTGTGGATTTCTTAAAAACATTTGAAATTGTTTTTCTGGTGCAATGTCAAAAATGTTTTATGGACTTGATCCATCAACTATGAATTGTTTATCAATCATTCAGATGATTTGACCATTTTTTATAGACAGGTGCAGTATATTTTTCACATTTCATCTCATACCTAGATATTAGAGTGTTTTGTACATTTCTATTTAAGGACTGTATAACCTAAAATGCTAACCGATTATTATCTTATTTTTCTCTTGCTTCAGCCACCTATCATGTGCATCACATTTTATCTTTTTGATTTTGTGTCTACATCTTAATTAAATTGTATTTTTATTTTTAGTGTACACATTTAATCAAGAGCAACTATCACTGCATGAAACATTTTGTGCAAAACCACAACATATTTGTTTTATTTTTATCTATGCAAAAGAAACTGGTAGGGGGTTTTGTTAAGTTTGTACTATTTGCATTAGTGTTTGCACATGAATTGCGTTGTTAAGTTTGCACATTACTAGCTAAATGTATGGGTTCAGTTTGTGTGAGAGAATTGTGATGTTTTACTAATATGCACTATATGAGCACAGGTGCAATGTGTGTTCTGTTGTTGAAGTGTATTTTTAGTAGGTTTGATTAGAAACAGTGATTTAATCAGTAATTGTGTCAGTCTCAGAGACTACAATTTGGATTTATTCCACATTTTATTTGTTAAATCAGCTCCTCTGACAATCTAATATTAATACTTGAATGCATAGGATTTCGTTTTGATGTAGTGTGGAGAATGTGAATATGTGCAATATATTTTATGTAGTTTTTAATACTATTCAGAGAGAAAAATGTATTATATTAGAATGCACTATGAACTACTGTTTCAGGGGTCTTATAAGCAGGATTTGCACATGAGCTGCTGTAAATATGCTCAATATCTGTACTATGCAATCGTTTCTACTGCAGTTAATTTGAAATCAATAAAAGTATGAAGGTTTACAATGAGACAATAACTATGTGTGGATTTCCGATGTTTGTGTGTTAGAGGTACTAAAAGTATTATCTATGATATGGTATGTAAAGGATGTAGAATCAACCGTGACACAATCATTATTTCACAAATTTGTTGGATTGTCAAATTAACTCAAAATTTACAAAACTGCATTGTGTTTCTTCTACAGCTCATCATCCACATACTGATGGTTCATAAACACAAGAAAAGCCATGCACATTTTTCCAGTTATGTGTAAAATCCATTTTAAATCACGAAGTATGAGACATTTTAAATGCTTACTATACAATTGACAAAAAAACTAACGAGAATATCTCAGCCTCTCTGTTCCAGTTTAGTCCCTAAATCATGCAAATATCCACACTGAGTGCAACAATTTAGAGAAAAAAAGCAGACTCCCACTTTGCAACAGAAGACGCAAAGAAAATAAGTGATGATTGTTTTTTTCATGATTGTGTTTCATTTATAGATTTAGATTGAGATTAGATTTGAGTGATGTGGATTAATTCCTACTGTAGCGTGCACTACTTCATGGGGCTGTGTTTTTGGTTTATAACCATCGAACTGTGTGCTTTAAAATCATTTTAAATACATTTTGTAAATTTTACAAGAAATGCTATTAATTGATTTTTTTTTATCACTTAAAGCGTAACTCTCCAAAATGCAACCTAGGGTGTTTTTGTGAATGTACCCGAGTCAAACTTTCGTTTAAAAGCATATTTAGGACGGAATCGCCACTTTTAAGATTTACCATATTTTCATTTTTCAGTCAAATGGCCTTTTGAATGGGAGTCCTAGGGGCACTTTTATGCTAGCCTCAAAATAGTTATTTTTAAAACACTAAGAAGGCTTGACACAACATGAAACTTTGCTCCAAGTATCACCAGGGTCTCTACACATGAACTCAGCATTGAGAAAATCGTTTGTGTACCCAGAGTTTACTAAAAAGAGAGGTTTTGAACAACTCACCGTAGCTCTTGTTGTTTCCAGCTGCTACCACCTCGGCAGTCAAAACGAGTATATATCAAAACAAGTAGCCACAGATTAAGTATATCCCTTGTGCACCGGTGTAGTTAAGGTGTAGAGACCCTGGTCATACTTCGAGCAAAGTTTCATGTTGTGTCGAGCCTTCTTAGTGTTGTAAAAATAGTTATTTTGAGGCTAGCATAAAAGTGCCCCTAGGACTCCCATTCAAAAGGCCATTTTACCGAAAAACAAAAATATGGTACATCTTAAAAGTGGCGCTTTTGTCCTAAATCTGCTTTTAAATGAAAGTTTGACTCGGGTACATTCACAAAAAGACCCTAGCTTGCATTTTGGCAAGAGTTACACTTTAAGGTATTTATGAAAGAGGTCAGTTACACACTTTCTCTTGGGTGTCGTGTCATCCAGTACAGTCCTTAACGGTCAGTTGGTGGTTTGCTGTCTTGCTCTATGGCACGCCAGTTATAGTTGTAAAGACGACTTGCTCGCTTACTTTCCTACCTAGCTGTTCCCAGCAGGTCTGACACTGGAGCATGAGACTTTACAGTCACTCTTATCCACTCACACATTTGATTTATACTCAATTTTTAACCTGTAATTAGAGCGATCTGTGAGTAAGAATAATTCCAATGTGAAAATACAAGAGAACAGTGATGCATCATTTCCCCAAATTCTGTTCAAATCCAACCAGCGTTGTCTGTGATAGAGAATGTATTTCGAGATATTTATGATGCCAGTTGTCAGACTTGAAGATGATTTCCCTTTACATTACATAATCTTGGTAAATATAATGATTAATGCATGAGCTGTGAGAAACCACCTTGCTGTGAATTTAAAGATGAACTTAAAAATATAAAGTTTCAGGTTAGGTGGATCCATTTGGATTAAACTATTTTGGAACGTGTTTGAATTTGAGCTGGCTCCATTGGGATTTTATGCCGGCATGAATTCAAGACGTGGTTGTACTCTACTTCATTTAATGTAATATAACTGTACTCACCAACTTAATACATAAAACCCTCATAGAGATAGCCGGAAACGCTCCAGCAGTGAACCGAGAACATGCTCATATGAGAACTAAACACAATTACTGATCAATGTTTACACGCGCTGCACCCTTGCAGAGGAAAATCAGAGTCACATCTGGATGATGTGCTGCATTGGGGACAGTGTGGCACAGGCCAGTGGATCCAGCTGCTGCCGTGCTGTGTGCAGCGTCTAGAAACATCTGGAGGATGAGTTCCTGAACACTCCCGGGGCCAAAGGTCTCTAGGAAAAAAAGTTTCTGAGCTTTTGTTTCAGGTGTAACACGATGGATATGAATCTTTTATAGTAAGTGATTTTTATCAAAGCATACGTAATGCACAACTGTCCTTTAACTCACTATAGGACAGAAATGATAACGACAAGAGTGATGGAGGTTAGTACAAATTCAGTGTTTTAGAAAGGCTTGTCAAGTTTGAATGTTGAACATTTTAATGATAGTTCTGTGATCTTCTTGCCGTTTTACATGCATCGATATATGAAGTTGTCCAGCAGTGAAGGTGCACAAAATTGTCAGAACAAACATCAAGATTTAGCTTTGGGAGTTTCATTTGCATGTAAAACCCAGTTTTGTTTTAATTTTAAAACTCAAACATGCCTTTTGCAATCATCCACTGCTATTATAATCAGCCTAATTCTACTAAATACTCTTCATTCTAACGTTTTTGGTTAAATATCTTCACTTGTACTTAATCTAAATACACTAAAAGTTATAAAACTTTGTTGTTATACAAGTTGTGAGCTTAGTAATGTTTATAATTTAAATTGTATTTATTTGAAGTCCCCCTAGCCTATATGTATAATTGGAAGGCCTGAATCATAATCAGTGTAATGAAAGAAAGTGGAAGACCACTGTCCACATATTAACATATTTAAGAGCTTAACAGTTAGTAGATACTTTTGAAATCAGAAGGCACTAAAAAAAAGAGCATACAGTGATCACAGAAGGCAAATGTCAGCTCTGTTATTATTACTAGTTAAAAAAGATGGTCCTTAAAGAGAAGTGGTCCCAAAGAACAAACAAAACTGACTGATGTAGGACAGACCGTCTTTGCTTTTAGTGCAGCGGTCTCAATGATCATTTTCTACACACCTGACTGCTTTCACTGAGCCTGAACATTGTTAATTGTCTGTCTTATTAATGTCTATATACAGATTTTTAGTTTGATTTAGTCTATTTTCAACAAGATAAACAACATATTTACATTTCTCATTTCACACTGTGGTATTTGCAGTACATTTGAAATTAGGCCATATTCTTGGAGATTTAATTTTAGGGTGACTATACATTTTTGACTGGCAGTGTATCTAAAATGCAAAATCCCACTGTTACTGCAAACACACGTACCACTGCAGATCTTGTAAACTTAAATCCTGACTGAATGTGAGAAGGGCCATATGACAGGTAGGCCCTGTGCTGCAGTCAGCGCTGCAGACCGTCCTCCAGACAGCAGGAAAGTTACGGGAACCATCTGATTATAATGGAATCAATAACAAAACAAAAGCTTGTGTCTGGGAGAAAAATCGTGGGAAGTGCCGTTGAGTGCCTGATTAGCATTCTGTATTGCAAGTCCCTGTGGGCCGTCTCCTGGAGCCCCCCAACCCAGAAGTGAAGAATGGCTGCGCGGGAGGGGAGGGGGCAGAGATGGAAGAGAGGTTGCAGAGGGCCAGACGGGGGATGTGGAAAGTCAAGGAAGACAGCTTCACAAAGACAAGCACGGTGCTGGGGGGGTATGCTGGAGGGTTTGAGGCGGCCACCGTCATGAATACAGGCGGTGTGAGGGAACTGGGTTCAAGTTCAACGGCAAATCCTTGTCTGCATGATGAGGTGATGAAGACAAAATGTCTCTGAAAGAATCCTGTCTGAGTTGAACTGTGTCTACAACTGTTTAAATCTGTTACTGTGGTGAAGACACACCTGGGATGAAACTCTCTGAAAACCAAGAGAAAAAACACATCTGTGGTTGCTTCAAATTTGTCAATGAAAAAAAAGTTTTCTGGTATTGCAATTACAGCTTAAAAATGAAAGATGTACCAAACATTTTGAAATGTATTAAAAAAAAAAAGTTTTTCATTGAACACAATGTATTTTATTTTTAAACACACCGCACACTGGCAGGGAGACGGATTTCTAAACTGCTCTTTCTGTCCGTGACGAAATTTTAGTGGTTTTGAAACCGTTACTTTTTGAAAACGCGGTATATCTTGAAACCGGTAAGCGGCCCATGCCTAAAACACAAACAGTCAAATGTGCTTCATCTTTCGTCTCTGAAATGTGAAGGTCAAATTTGATTTAAAACTTGAATGCAGCAGACAGTGTAGAGAGATTAAGATTTACACTACAGACAAAAGTAGGGCTGTAACTAACGACTACATTTTATCAATTAATCTTTTATTTAATGAAATGTCAAAAAATAGTCGAAATAGCTGGTCACAGTTTCCTAAAGCTTTGAGTTACCATCTTCAAATTGCTTGTTTTGTCTGACCAACAGTCCAAAACCCAAAGGTATTCAATTGACTGTCACATAAGAAAAACAACAACAAGCTGGAACTACAGGGATTATTTTTGGTTGAAAATAAATGCTTAATTATAAAATAATCTTCTGTCGATCAACTATACTATATATACACTACCGGTCAAAAGTCTGGGGTCACTTAGAAATTTCCATTCCACTCCATTATAGACAGAATACCAGCTGAGATCAGTTGCATTGTTTTTTTTAACCAGGGCAGCAGTTTTCAGATTACATTATGTTCTTACATAATTGCAAAAGGGTTCTCCAATGTTTTCTCAGTTAGCCTTTTAAAATGATCTCAGATTAGTAAACAGAATGTGCCTTTGGAACATTGGATGAATGGTTGCTGATAATGGGCAATGTAGATTGCATTAAAGATCAGCCACCCACTCAGATCAGCTGGTATTCTGTCTGTAATAGAGTGGAATGGAAATTTCTAAGTGAACCCAAACTTTTGACCGGTAATATACTATTAGTCAATCATTTCTGCTCTAAAACAAAAGTCCATTAAACATTGAAGAAAACAGTTAGACATGAAAGGACAGAATGATACAAGAGCAAAACAACTGACTTTTGAATTAAATCTTAACTTCCAACAGTTCTCTGGTATATATGGAGATATCATCTGTTACAGTAATGTGTAGTTATTGAATATGTGGGAATTCGGACTACATTTATTTATTTTTGATGCCACCTGTAATACAAGTATAAGTGTAGCACTAAATATCAATCAAGTGCTAAAAGTTGGTCATCAAATGTTTTCTCAGATTTGCACTTTTCTTTACTTATAATCTCAATTAAGACATGGTCTAATTAAGAGTAATACCTTTGCAAAATGTTCAAAGATCACATGACAAGAGAAAGACGAAAGACAAGTGACGATGTCTCCACTTCTCAATCTTTACAAATTTTGACTTTCTTAACCTATTTGTGGTTTCCAAAGCATCTGAACTCATTCAGCCTGAATGATGTGAAAGAACAGACTGAGGACATGTACATTTTGCTGTCTTATTCTTTTAATTACAGTGTATGATTTAAATTAGAACTTCACCAATTTTAGACTGCATTTTATTTAGCCAAAGTTATTGTAAATATGTACAGGATTCATTATTTTCTCCCCTTATTAAAAAAAAAAAAAAAAAAAAATGAGTTTAACGAGGGGTTATAGAAAAACATGATAATATTTCTCAAAGTAAGGTATAAACATTGTTTTGGTATTGGTACCAAAACATGGGTATTTTACGTGAAAAACTTCAATGTGACTTCAACTGCCCCATGTACAGTACATGTAACATATTATTAAAAACATATTTAGACTGTTAAAGGTCAGGAATTAAGTGTGACATGAAGAGATCTGACCTCAGGGCAGACGGACAAAGGTCACTTCCTTCTTAATTCACCACCTCTCTAAATAATTGACTGTTTGTGTGTGTGTGTGTGTGTGTGTGTGTGTGTGTGTGTGTGTGTGTGTGTGTGTGTGTGTGTGTGTGTGTACCTCTTAGATGGCCTTTTAAATCCACAAGTTGCTTGACCTTTAATCCCTCTCATTGTTGTGTGTGCTCTCAGGCTGCAAGGTTTTCTCATAAAGACACCTGCGACATCCTGCTGGTTAGTTTTTATAGAGTCACACCCTCCTGACCTTATACCATTACTTCTTACTAAAATGGGCAGCCAATGGTGGAGGAAGTACTCAGATCCTTTACTTAAGTTAAATGACCTATACCACGATGTAGAAATGCCCCATTACAAGAAAAAGTCCAATATTTAAAATACAATTCAAGTAAATGTACAGAAGTATCATCAGCAAAATGTACTTACAGTAAAATATCAAAGTACAAGTAGTTGCTTTGCAGAAAAAAACTGAAAAAGGTCTGCTTTTGGACTTTAATCTTTGCATTTTTGTGCAATATTAAATTATTTACCTCATTGTGTGGGAAATGTGTCTTAGGTGCATTAGCGAACAACTCATGGACATCGGAAATGTGACAAGAAGCTCCAACTAAACAGTGCTTTTTTGTGAGGACTCATGCGCCAAAAAGGTTGGAAACCACTGGTTTAATGTTAAACAATATTATAATTGATAAGATTATTATGTTTTTATGTAAAGTGTTAATCTCAAGTTACTACAGCTGTCAAATAAATGCGGTGGAGTACAATATTTCTCTCTGAATTGTAGTATAACAAAGTAACAAAGTGCTTAAGTAAACTTAGGCTACTTAGTTGCTTTCCAGCACTCGGTGATTACATGATGCAAAGAAACAAAAAACACTGTAAATGTGGTGTTCAATAACGATGTTCTTTACTTCTAATTCTTTACTAATTTCAATGTTCAGCTTGTTTCAGGTTTCCAAAGCATCTCATTTAGCCTGACGGGTATGATAGCAGTTTGACAGTAAAAACTGACAGAGAAAACTGAGTTTTTGGAAATGTCAATCGATTATTTCTAAACTGCGAGTGGCGGTGGGGGGGGAGCTGGATAAAGAGGTTATTGACCTGCTGGTTTGCGGAATTTAACCTCTTGGCCTCCTATTTGATGGAAGCTCAGAGGTCGGGACTCAGTCAGGAGGGGTCGAGGGGACAGGCAGGAGGACGAAGTGTGTCGTCCATCCCCAGTGAGCCGTGGAAATGCATTTCTACACACGTGTCCACAGACGGATACGCATCCTAACTTGACGGCTTTTCAGATGATGCATACACTCTGCAAACCCAGTACAGACTGACCACACAGTTTTTAAAAGAATCTCTTGACTTTTCCTTTTTGTCACCACATACTGTTCAGCTCATAAATGCGTGACAAAGATCATGCATGGGAATGCTCAGTTGAACCTCTTTACACAAATGAACATTGTCTGAAATTTCTTCCTCTGTCTAAAAGTCATCCACTCGTTGGTTTCCCACAAAAACAGTTTCGTGAGTGCTATTGAACATTTTGTGAATCATCCCTCAACTCTCCCAGACCATTGACAGCAGGGGCGGCGAGCTCGATGGGAAAACAATATCGTATAGATTGCGATATAAAAACGATCCGTCCAGACGAAGACACAGGCACAAAACATGGCTAGAAATCAGCCATGAGTATGTCATGGCACGCTGGAGGGTCTGACTACTTAATTAGACATATAAAAAGGCTGGGTCAGACAGAGCAGACAGGCAAAGAAAGGCAGGCGAGATGAGGCCCTTCAAATTGTCTGCGTCACACTGTGGGTGTGTATGTGTCTGGATGGTGCTGTGAGAAAGTGTGTACCCGTGTCGTTTGCATGTCTGAGTCTCGGCTATGCAGGTCTGCGTGTAGGAATGTGTCTGTCTGGCACATGTGTGTGTGTGTTTGTGTAATCGTGTGAACATGTCTGAGGTGTTTTGTGATTCCCTGACTTGGTAGAGTGTAACAATCTGTCATTTAAATATTGACAATATCACAATTCATGAAGAGGTATTTGCAGATATCACATTAAAATGGTAAATAATGTGAATGTTGAACAATAACTGAACCTACTGTATATCATGCCATGAGAATATTTCAGTGGAGAGATAGAAATACTGTTTTCTAACGCATTTACCGTCTTTCCCAGCAAGCTAACATGACATGTATGGATCATATGGTTCCCTCACATTCTTCTGTGTCATTTGTTGTCATACTTTTTGTCTTTTCAACACAGCACCCTCTGCAGGTGAACAAATATCATATGGCTGCTTTCCAGAAATATCTGCAGTCTTGCAAGATTTTTTATATCTGCTGTTAATCTGCACTGTGTACGCATGTGTCTGCTCACACTGGTCTAGCCTCCAATATGTTTAAACTATGTTCAGTGTATAAGAGAGCATGAAGAATGTGTCTCAATAAGTCATTATTGGTCAAAACAAGTGAGAACCACTTATAATAATCACTTCTTACTCACTTATTGTTGCCACTGAACAGACATGGCCCAGTCAATCTGAACTGGAGTCTGTGGGTGAGAAGCAAGTGGGAAGCCTCCATCGCAGCTGCAGCTATTTGTTGTCTGCGAGACATAGAGAAGAGGTCAGAGGTCAAATAAGTTCACAGGAATTGAGGGCTTTCACATGGTAATGCTTCGGAGCAGCACAAGAACAACACGTAGGAGGTGAGTATAACGTCAGGACACGGTTTCAAATTTTTTTACTTTTAACTTGTTGACCCCCCCTCTGGCATCTGGAGCTACTAGATATTTTACAAAATTAAGGTTTTACATGTAAACTTATCTTATAATATCTTATAAAATATAATTGTTATAGATTGAACTACCCAACAATGTAAAATAGTTACATTTAGCTCCACAGTTATTATCATAATACTCACAGGGGCCATTTACTTTAGGTACTTTCAGTACATTTTGCAGATAATACTTTGTATTATCTTTTACTGAAGTAAGAAGCGTATTTTTACACCATGGTATTGCTTCTGATGTTTAAGTAAAATATCTGAATACTATCTGGTTGTACCAAACACTTGAACTGTTCTTCTTTTGTTTATGTTCTTCTATTTACACAATTACAGTGGTTATTAAGGGAGCATTGCCTTAACAGCAATTTCTTTCCCATTTCCATTTGAAAATGATGAATTAAAGTAGTCTATACAAAAGAGTGAGTTTCCTCGTGTTAGATTTTAAAGTGTATTTCAGGTTAGTAGCTACAGACTGTAGAGCAGTCAAGATATGCACCGAGACCCTAATACCAACACATCACAGTGTGTCCTGGTGTTGTAAGAGTTTATGATGCTGATCATGAAATCGCATATTGAAGTCTGGCTAGGATCCCATCTCCATCTCCCTTAATTTCCTGTCAGGTCTCTACTATCCACTACATAATAAATGCTAAAAACAAAATCAACATATCAAAAATACTACACACATGAAAAAAAATGTGTTTTGGGGATAATGTAGCACCATTTAAACACTCATGCGGGGCTTGGATGTGGTATCCGTGTAGGTGACACACACACACACACACACACACACACACACACACACACACACACACACACACACACACACACACACTAATCAATGGTTGGAGGAACAGCTGTGAGAATGAGACGGCCTCATGAATGACACGAACACTCAACAATAATCCTCAGGAGTTTTGCCCACACATTCCCATCACACTGACTGAAACAGATACTGAATATTGAAAAGAAGGTAATTCCCATGCAGTCATTTTGTTTTAAACTTCAGCTCAGAGCGCCCCCAGCTGGAGCTTTGCACCACTGCCGGGACTGAGAGCCTGACAGCAGCGTCGAGATGTTTAACCCTTCGTCAAATCACCTCCTGTGACCAAAGAACTGTATGATTTTCAACCTGAAGCCGATTTTCTTTTGCAATTTATTTCGTAATTTTTTTTTTAGATGGAATTTGAGTTGATTATGATGACTTGCTTGTAGATATTTAAAAATGTTTTTAAATGTTTTACTTTGTATTTGAACAGAAAACACCCGCCTGGTTTTGCTTTAATAGGAAATTAGCATCCAATTAACAAAGACCGTTTGAGTATTTTTTGACAGTAAGTACAACAGTGTTTCCCAACCTGCAGTCAAGGTCTGAGGGGTAATGAAATTATTTCAGAGATAAAGAAGAAAAACAAGCACCTTTTTGTGGGATCAGTTTTATCTCTTCATGCCTGTAAAATATTTATGGAACAATTTAGACAGCACAAAATAATTCTTTGTCATATGGCTTACAGCTCGTAAATGTATCCAAGTGGTCACAGTTTTGGTTTTTAAGGCGTCACAATACAAATACAATTGGGAACTACGAAATTAGAATAAATTAACATTGTGTTATATGATTAATTGTTTATATAGAAAATTTGGGGAGAAACCGTCAATGTGTTTTAATGGTCCAAGTGGTTTAATTATCTTATGTAGTTTGATCAAATGTTCCTGAATGATTGTTTCTGAAGTAAGAAAACTCCCACAAATAGTTTCCCATGCAGGCTGCGTCCTCCATATTGCCTCTCCATGGGTTCAAATTATAACCTATTTGTCTCAATGTTTTCACACGGCTGCCTGTCAATCAGTCCTCCCACCCCCAGCGCAAATTGGTGCAGTGTGAAAACAGCTACTCCCCATGCCCTGCGGGTCTAATTGGCTCGGATTAAAGAAGCCATTATATCAGTGGAGCTGATCTGAAAGCTGAGCTGCTGAGCTGCAGGCAGCCCACACTTTTTTATCATGCTGAGAAACTGATACAGCTGCACCCAGCTGCTGCAGCTCACTCACTTTTACACACAGCACTGCCGATGGTAAAAACAGTGTGTATGAAGTGGATACAATGACCTGTATTTGAGAATGTATTTACTACTACAATAGAATGACGTATTTGGTTTTGGGAGATAGTGTTATAAGTGGGGAGAATGAAATGTTTGGTGCATATGGAAAATTGGTCTGATTAATCAATTCAGTTGAACACCTTTAAGCTGCAACTCAATATTTTATGAAATATTGAAAATGTCAAACTTGGGCATTATGTGGCTGCAGACAGTTATACTGCTTGTTTTACTAAAACCTTTGAATTATTAACCAAAATAGTTAAAATCTTTCAAAAGTAATAAATTCTAAACTGGTTTACCTTTTTTTTTGTCTTTTTTTTTTTACAAAATAATGGATCTAGAGCTCCGCCAATCAATCGACCTATAAGTACTGTAAAAGATGGACGATATATAAGAACCCCAACAATAATGTACATCTGAGGTAGATAGAAAGTGTTTGTTTTGTTCATTATAATGTACACCAAAATAAACTATTCATGTATACTCATGTATACTGTACTATTCATACATGCTATTTTGTGGTGTTTTCCCGGAGAAGTTAATGTACAATTATTTTAGCTTTTTTTTTTATTATTATTTATCCTAATTTGACAAAGAAGCCCCAAGTTTTTTCCAGTTAAGTTCCTAAAAAGATTATAATGAGAAGCTCACTATTTAAACCTGAGAGCATCCTGTTCTTCCCTGGGCTTTGTAGTAAAGTTCATATTTATAACAAAAGAAAACCTGATTTAAAATGTCTGTTTTAAGCTGCTCCATTGAAAGAAAAATTATTAATAATGGATCTTCATTTTAAAATATATGGATTATTATTAAAATAAATTGTTATGGTAGGTTTTTAAAGAGAAGAGTAGATCTACATAATTTTGTCACGCGCACACACACACACACACACACACACACACACACACACACACACACACACACACACACACACACAGTATGCCTGGAGATTGTAGTAGTAAGACCAGGAAGGAAGTCAGGACGCCGCTCAGACCCCAAAAAACACACGAGCAAGAAAAGCCACAAAGGTTGTTTGAGCAGTTTTGGGGGTGAAGGGTTGTGGCTAAGGCTTACTGCGGAGGTTCCCAGCCAAATTGGCACATCTTTCAACTTCTTCCACCCGTCTGTCTTTTGATTGTGCGGAGTAACAGAACTTGTGAAGTCCAATTATTGCCGATTTGTTTCCATTCAAACATTGTCGTTTCCAGAAAATCTGGCAGTTTGGCCAGGAGTCGCCTCACGTCGACTGAAACTGTGCAACATACATGTGGGTGGGTTTTGCAGCTGATGTGATGTCTTTGAATTATGTAAGAGAATTTCACTCTCTTGTTTTAGGCGGTAAAACATAATTTAGATATATCTAGATAGACACTGACAGACAGACATTTTACAAAATTATATTTTATAATAAATTAATAATTTACATTATATATAAAGCTAAAATGCCAAATATTCTCTAGTTTCAGCTTCTCAAAGTGATGATTTGCTGATCTGATGTTCTATGTTTCATGTCATTCTACATTGAATATATTTGGTTTTGGACTGTTAGTTGAACAAGAGGCAATCTGAAGGCTGAAGCTCTGTGAACTTTTAATTGGCATTTTTGTCACCATATTGTATGATTTTTCATACACTAAACGATTAATCAAAACAAAGTGTCTGATAGATTAATTGATAATAAAAAAATATGAACACATGTATGATACATGATTAACACTCATTTGACACTACAAAACACCAATAAAATAATCCATAATAGCAAAAACCATTAGTTGCAGCTCTAACAACACAGATAAAATAATTATAACTCACTCATTTTCATTCCCTACACCTCTGCAGTTCACACCAGTGGTCATTTTTGGGTGTCAAGGACCTTGCACTTGGGGTTTTGGGAGGTGGGTCCTCAATTAGCGAGCCACACGTCCTTTGAAAGAAAGAGGAACTCTGTGAGGAGTCCTTAACGACTGGCCTCTGTTCACTCTGCTCAGACCCCGTGACCTCGGGGTCACAGACCACAATACACTCCCATCTGAAGCTGTGTTATCGGCTCTGTGACCAAGGGGATGGACAGCAACTCGCTGTATTCAGGCCGAGCTGCGTGACGCTATTGAAGGCCTGAGAACCGCAGGCCTGCTTCAACACCTCTCTGAACATCCGCCCAGCTTTATGAATTCAACTTTACCCTCTGATCTGTTCCGATAATGTGGACCAGTCTTTTTCATTGAGCTGGACCAGAAGGAAGAAAGGTTGCACACATATACTGCACACCGGGGGAGCTGCCGGGAGCAACTATAAACCTGTATTTTTAGCCACTGAGCAGCACTAATCTGTGGATTTGTTTGGGGGTAAATGCCTTGCTCAAATGCACATTGCTGTAAGTGCTTCTCATTTACCTCCATGTGAAACTGCTCCACATGTTTTTGCATTTTGCATAAAGACAAGTGCACATACAGAGTACTAATGGTGGAAATGTGTGTTTAATACGTTTATTGGCCTGTCTACCACTGATCCTGAACTTACTATTAAGTGATTACAATATTACACTGAACCAGTCGGGGAAAGTAACTACGTACATTTACTCAAGTACTGTACTTAAGAACAAATTCTGAGGTACTTGTACGTATTTCACTAGTTCATTTTTTTATAGTATTATGTATTATTAACATATAAAAAATTTGAAAATACATTATGTAGGGGTTAGGGGCTCGGGGTCACAAGCTAATCAGCAGTATATAAAATATTTAAAATTAACTCCATCCTTACCAGCTGCAGTATTAAAGTGATGTACACATTAATGCATAAATAATTATAATCAAATTACATAATATACATTATTCTGATGTGGGCTATTCTGCATAATGAGTACGTACTATACTACTAAGTATATTTTGATGCTAATACTTTTGTACTTTTACTTGTAACAGCAGTAACTGTAATGCAGTTGGGTACAGAGCCCAAAGGAATGTCTTCAAATCACTCTCTTAGTCTGATTTACAATCCCAAAACGTAAACATATTCAATATACAACAGCTAAAAGCATATGATGTTAGGTGTTTTTGCTTAATAACCTATTGCTAAAAGATTAATCAATTATGAACATTATTTTTTTTTTGAGCTGATCAACTAAGTTTTTTTTTAGCTGATCAACTAAGATAAATTGTTTGTTCATTTAAGTAAAAGTTGAGTCACAGATTAATTCAGAATGAAGGCTTACTGTACATTTGGCTGCACATGGTAAGGCACATGCATCAAATACACATTTTGTCATTCGTTTTGGTAGACTTTCCTAATTGTGTTACTCCAACAATTTGTACTCAATCGTATACATTTATGTTGTCATAGTTAGATATCAAAGGAATTAAAAATGAACAATGTCAAAATAATACCATACTGTAGATTAAAGGTAACTTTAAAGGCTATCTCTCCGCAATGATTCAAACAGGTCCTGTGCTGCATTTATTAAAATGCATTACTATCTCAATTACACAGGGTAGGTTATAGGTGTAACTCTCATTTATTTTTTCAGACAAAAGACAGAATGAAAATTTTTAATCTAGTAAAAAAGGGCTACTTACTAAACAGTATCACTTGTGTCTTACATAAAATAGAATAACAGCACATTTAAGTGTGTAAGTAAGTGCATACTTTCCTGAAGGAAGATGGACAGTGTGTAGAGCAAAGTGTTGGCCACTTATAAAAATGAGATGATGTTCTAAATACATGCAGGCAGACAGCAGTAAGTATAACAGTCAAAGCTGAACAACAGAGATAACAAATAAGTATCCTCATTAAATTGTTACTGATGAAGTTTTTTCTATTGTGTATCTCACTTAACAACAGGTCTTGGTTGCAGCTATGTTGGTTTCAGCCTTTCTACAGTTAACATGGTGGTGATCAAAATATTTTTTTATGGACTCGGCTGTGATATCAAACGCTTCATTATTCCCTGACATTTTGCCATTAGTTTCCTGCAGTTCCATCAAATCATGGAACAATGATGCCATCTGGTGGCAGAGTAATATAGCTGCTGCTTTTATCACATGCAGAAACCGGTGTAAACAAAACTTCTGATTTGAAACATCTTTGGGAACAGAATAACATAGTTACCTGTTAAGTACATGCATTGACAACCAGGCCTCTATTAAATATTACTTTATGCATATTTAACATCTTGTTTTTGTGATAAAATAAATGATTTGAGGTGAGACAACAGCAGCTTTTTGGAAAGCTAGCTCACCTGCGATAGGTAGCTACGCACGTTAGCACAAACAAATGTGTTCAAATTTACACCGGTTCTCTTCTTTATCACTGAAGGTTTCTCGGATGTACACTTGATAACTTTACCTGCTACAAACACAAATTTATAAACATGAACTTACATCTTTTTCTTTTGTTTTTCTCCCAAGCTTCGTCAATTTTCAATCCATTTTTTTGCCTGAGTGACGAAACCGTGACGCAACATATCTGCCGCTATTGAGCACACACAGGATGTCTACTTAAACATTAAATGAAGGCCACACACAGTGCTAAAGGTAACATTAGAGAACGATTTATTCTTTGCTCTGTTCTACAAAACTTTATTACAACATAAAGCTGACGAACAAAACTGCGTCTGCTGGAAATAAAAGGTTTCCCTCTTCAAGAATGTAGACAGCAATAATAACAGGTGTGAAAACGAATATATGTACAGTACTTATTGACTATTTGTTAAGATTGACTTTGTGCTTTGGAGTCGTTAGATTCTTTGACAAAGCAGGGAAAACAAAAATCTTGGTTGGAGACAAAGGTTTTTAAAGACATTAGCACCATTTTATAAAAAGGTTCCTGATATAACAAACACCACAAAGAGAACAGTTCTTTCTGTAGATTTGGAGCTGACAATAATTAGGAGTTTACTGTATTTCTTCTTTCTTTCTACTTTAACCTATTTTGCGCTCTGCTAGTCAGAACGATAAAACAAAATACAGTAGAAAATATGCCAAAGGTCATCAAAAAGTAGGAACGTTTAACTCCATTAAAACAAAACAAAGCCTGTCTGTGCATTCAGGCTTCTTCTGTGTCTTTCTGCGTCTGTGGTTCATTTTGTCCTGTTTTAGCATTCATTGGTAAAAAGGATTTGATTCTTGGCACCTTGTTATGTTACAACAGCAGAATTTAGGAAAGGAAGACAAGGAAGGAAAGCATGGCTGACTTTTAAAACTTGATGTCCCAGTACTGTGGTGTCTCTTTAGTGGCTTCAAACTCATCTTCAATGGCAGCAGAGTTGCTGCTGGTCAGTGTCATCACTTCAGGGTGTTGAATTGGACCTCCGGCCTCTGGAAGGTAATTCAAAAACAACGTTCATGAGTTATTCCTTATTTTTGTTCTTGTCAACAAACCCCAATTATTGTCTGTGTCTTTATACTTTCAGAATTATACTCTGTCTGTGGCACTCACACCAAGCATATTTGTTCCGCCTGAAGATGTAAATCTTTAGAAATGGGTCACAAATATGTATCAGTAAATAGAAATGTAAAATGCTTGACTGAGTATTAACAGCTGGACTACAGTGTGTGTGGAATTGATTCAAAAATAAACTTCAGTGCCCATGTATATAGTAATGAAGGGAAATGTCACTCAGTGAAGAGATGTTGCTCACTGACGTTCCAGTTTTTTGGACAAAAGTGGAGGAAAAATATACATAAACACCTTATCAGTAAAATGAAAAGACTTGCCCTGTGTGACAGCATACAACAGCCTCACAATCACTGTATCACTTCATATCTGAGTGCAGGAAGAACACTCTACTTTAAGTTACAATTTAGAATTAAAAAAAGAATTTAATGAAGGTTTTTTAGAAATATAGATTTGTTTGTCAGGGTTATGACAATATTTTATCTTACCAGGGATGCACAGGACCTGGGGCCTCTCCCACCTTCCTGCAGACAGACATCTGATCAGAGGATTTAGTCTCTGCTGGAAACCCTTGGCGCAGTGATAACGCACAACTGCATTGGTCTCGTATCTTTGTCGAACTTTTCCAAAGATGGAGGTGTTTCGGACCTTGGGTGGAGGACCACATGAGGCTGTTAAAAGAGATGACACAAGTTAGGTCTGCATTGGGGGCTGATGTATGATGGTGTAACAGCCCAAAACAACCATATGAGGGAGTTGAAACCATTCACGAGGAGCTCTAAATGTTCTATTCATATTACTCACAGGTGCCTTTCTTGCAGGTGTATGCAAGGTGATAGTTGCAGGGTACGTCACTCCAGCGTCCATCATCGTGCCACACCATCACTACACAGTCTTCTCCAGACAGAAAATAGCTGTCTGGCTGCCCTCTGTACCAGTTCTCATACAGCTGCATGCATGGGGAGAAGAGACATGGGTGAATTAGTGTTTAAACTGAGTAGATTTGTTGTATGAGCTCAGTCACACTCATGGTTTCTTATATTCCTCACCAGTGGGTTGCCATCAGACCAGCGGAAATCATCCTCAATGGTCTTATCATTCAAACCAGTCCACTGGTATTCTTTGTAGTTGTCTGGAGAGCACAACAAGTCAATTATAAACAGTCCTCAATATACAATATGTAAATAAATCACTCATATAGGACAAACCATCATGTTGAACCTATAACCTACTGTTGATGTAACTCTGTTCCTCAGGGGTTATGACAGACACCAGATGAGCTCCCAGCATGCGACAGTGCTGCTCTGCGACCTCCCAGCTCAGACGCTGGCTGAAGTGTCGGTAGCAGAAACCGTGGAACTTATCCCAACCCGGTTCGCATCGCTCCAAGTCTGAAAACATCACAGAGGAGACCGGACAACCAAAGAGTCTTTGAAATGCCTTCACAGGTTTTATGTTGCAGATATAATTGTGGGAAGGCCCCTTTATTTACTTTTAAAGAGATACCAGCTACCCAACTTGTTTGACAGACATGACAGAAACAATTTCCAGTGGAAAAAGGCAGAGAGCTTACCAGTGTGACAGAAGTCTCCTCCATATGTTGGCAAACAAAGACATTGAATCTGCCCGTCTCGGTCAGTACAGGTGCCTCCATTGAGACAGGGGTCGTCCAAACATGCATCTGAAACAAAACAGAGGGCCACTTCAGGTTGTTCTGCTGCTGAAACTACATGAGAGCACAACTTGCAGCCTGCATATTTTGTTTTTTTGTTAATTTAATTATTGATTATATTATATTATTATTAAGTTACATTTTTGCTTGTATTATTTTGTATAAATATCAGGAAAAACATGGATTTGCCGAATCTAAAGATTTGAGAAATAAAGATTAAAGTTTGATTATGCGCTAATTGCAACTGTGCATGCATACCAGTGAATTATACACATTTACAGAGGTAGATATATATGTACAAATATAATAATAGTGGCATTCTACAGGCCATTAAAAGGACGTGTTGAAGCACCAGCATCCAACTGAGCCAACAGATGGCAGCAGAGAACAGACTTCAGAGTGTCACATGAGGTCAAACTCTTCAGGTCCTCTTCTGTCTTCTTTGGTGCATCTCTGGCATCTGAGAGCTTCTTTTTTCTGTGTTCTTCTGCTTGCACTCTTCATTAATAATAAACCATTCAAATGATAATGGTGGAGCCTGAATGATGCCAAATACAATCACTCTTATTACCGGGTCATAAAAAAGACTTACAAATCAAAATGCAAGGACACAGTTACACATGATAATCAACAGACCTTGTGATCTGTTTTGATAGCTTACTCTCTACCAAAGCATACTGTCTGTTTTGGTCATTAGATATTACAGTATGTCAAACATGTTATGGGACATACAAATACATAATAGTGCATATGGATAAAGACACTGGTGTTGGATCCTTTCTGTGAAAAATTCTCTGATGATGATGCTATGCGTTCAAATAATTTTTCACATAACTTCAACTCAATCTCGCCCTGTAATTCACATAGGCTACTCCGTCATTAAAATAACCTCTGTACATTTGTTTCACACTTGCATCTCTTCTTCCATGCTTTTAAAAATGCTTGCACATGACCATTATTTATAATTTCTAAACTATGTTAAAGAAAAACACTTAATTGCAATTTGCAGATTATTTAGTGGAGGTAATAAAGGGATTTGGGGGAAAATATGAAATAAATCTGTTAGTTAGTCACTTCATATGTCGTCCCATAAAACCTGTTCCTTTTGTTGATGTCCTATTTGAAAATTGGCTTTTGTTACCATGACTTTATGTAGTCAAACTCCTGATTACACTGCACAAGAAAAATATCTGCTAGCTTCAGGCAAAGTGTCCCTGTCAAAACATAGTTGTTACATAAATAGCCTATAGTTGTTTAAAGTCCTGAAGAAAAAGAGGGGTTGGAGTTTCTTTTTTCAATTTTCTAAATTTGTAAAAGTAGGCAAAATGGAGGGCATGCATGTCCAAATTGAAATTAAACATTTTACAAGTGGATTTAGTTTGTTTGCTTCCTTTGACACCATATAAACAATATAGCTCTACAGTGTCTGTCATTATACTGCTTACTCACATACTTCTCTGTGGGTCAGTGTATGTGTCTGTTTGTGTGTGTGTGTGTGTGTGTGTGTGTGTGTGTGTGTGTGTGTGTGTGTGTGTGTGTGTGTGTGTGTGTGTGTGTGTGTGTGTGTGTGTGTGTGTTGTGTTGTGTGTATGTGTGGAAGGTAATAACTGTTTTACACAAGTCAAATGAGAATCATTTGCACTCAAAGTAAAACCATCATTCAGTTTTGCCTTTACTTATGTAACTGTGTGCTGTCACCCATGTATGTTGGCATCTTTACTTAGATTTTTTTCAAGTTTGCACAGCAACACGGATATTGGTTGAATTCAGAAGAAGTCCTTTCTTCGAAAAGTCTTCAAGATTTCCCTGTGTTTGTGTAGTTTTCCTCAAACACAACAAGACAATACAATGCTTGTAAATGATTATGTGAAGTTAGTACTGCAATTACTAAATGAGTGGCGGCTTTCCCACTGTCTTAAACTGCTGAGTCTCCAGTCTTCATCACCATGAATAGTCCAATATATAATCATCACTGCTCACCAAAGTTCAATGGAAGCGCTGAAGCTGATATTAAATGTGAAAAAAATAAAGCAATATTAATTTACTGATGCAAGCTTTTGTACATTTGAAGGTCTCTGTCGTCTCAATACATGCATTTGAAAAATACATTGTAAATCACCCAAACTTCTTATATCAACAGCTAGTGTATATCCTGTAACTCCAATTGTTATATTTTTGAAAATATTGCCTCTTCTGACTTCTGTTCTTTATTTGTTAATTTGAAGATTATTTCTAGATACCAATTTTAATGCAAATGTGCTGAGTGAAGCTGTTGCAGACAGTGTCAATTATTACCACAAATATGGCTGATTAAAACACCTTAAAGAAGGCATCTGTAAAGATGGAGAGAGCCACATTGAAGTGTCACTCTAGTTTGTTAGTGCATCATTTTAAGTTGTGTTCTGTTGCTGTTTGCACCTTAATATGAAGTACATTGAGTTTTCCTGTAATGACATGTGCCATATAAATTAAATTGCCTCGTATTGTTTTCTGATTACAATACAAGACTTGTAACTACCTACTGTGTTGAAGCCAAAATAAAATAAAAACAGATGGCAATTGTTGCAAAAATACTGACTCTGCAGCTGCCATTTTTAGTAGTAGAAACAAAATAAACATTTTACAGTAAACTAAAATGTTTGAGCTTGAAGGAAAACAAAATTTACATTTATGACATTTAACATTTATCAACTGACAGTGACACAAGAAACAAACATTGACTAGTTAATTTTATCATTCTAACACCTAAAACCACAACAATGTACAACTCATAATTAAACAATAAGACATGACTTGAGTATAAAACATGAATGACCCATAAAGGAGATTTAAAAACACACTGCTAAATGATACCACTGACAACAAATCAACACTGAACAATATTTGTGCTTATACACATGAAACCATCTGTGCTTCTGGTACTACACTGTCTAAAACAGCAAAACTATAGAAGTCTAAAAATCTGAGGAAACAGTTTTAACACTTGATGTGAAGTTATGGATTCAATATAAAACATTACTGCTGTTGCACTGATCGATGTTACATTCCACTGAAAGATTAAGTTCCTTTATCAGGTTATTCCAGAATAATGCAAAAGACACTGTGAGAGAGTTAGCTAGAAGAAAGTTATTGTGAAGAGAATAGTCTACGCTTGTTTGGTGCAGAGATGTATTTTTTGCAAATAAAATCCACTGATCAAGATACTAAGAAAAGGTTTACCAACGCGATCACCACCAGTCTAGCAGAAAATCACTGTAGAAGAAGCACTGAAACATCACTCATAAACATACCAGTATATTACAGTACTTCACAGAAGTCAATCTTTGGATGAGGAAGAAAACATCATGCACAACAAGAGTGGGCTGTTGACAGATGTCAAACGGGAGCTGTCCCAGTGTGAGTATCTCGAAGGGGAGGTGGGGGTCATAAGGTGAGAAGTGAGGAGCTTTTTAAGGTGAAGCGGGAGAAGTCAGAAGGGTGAGTGGGCTTTCTGAGACAACAAGTGAAACAAACGTGGGAAGTCATTTGAAAAAGGAGGGGAGGTGTTTTACAGAAAATGGAACAAAGGTGGGTTGAGGACAGATCAGGGATTTTAGTGCATCATTGCGTCGAGTAGCAAGAGGTTGACGGTTAGGCTGATGAGAGTGGCTTTAACATTACCTGAAATTTTCCCTGTACCGCCTACAGCTGCCCTCTCATTGGGCAAGATAAGCAGGGTGGGTGGCTGGGTGAGAGTAAACTCAACATCCACCAGACCTTGATCCACTGGTGGTATGAATGCTGTCACCTTCCGGGGCTCAGCTGTCTTGTGGAAAACATTGGGTGCTGAGGTGGTAGGGCTCCAGGAGCGTCTGGACCAGTGTGTGGTGGTTGTGATGGTGGAGGTGGGTTTTGTACCTGAGGAAGAATCAGGAACTGCTGTGGAGGTGATGGAGGGATTTTTTCTGCTGTACTCAAGATCATTCAGAGATTCCTGGGGTCCAGTTGTGGTGGTCAGAAGATCCCAGTTAGATGTTTGTGAATCGAAAGGAAAGACATTAAAGTCCTCAAAGGTTGGGGCAAAGCTATCATCTTCTTCAAGGGTTGGGGTAATGTTAACTTCTTCTTCAAGGGTTGGGGCAACACTAGCTTCTTCTTCAAGGGTTGGGGCAACACTAGCTTCTTCTTCAAGGGTTGGGGTAACACTAGCCTCTTCTTCAAGGGTTGGAGCAACACTAGCTTCTTCTTCAAGGGTTGGGGTAAAACTAGCTTCTTCTTCTAGGGTTGGGGCAACACTAGCTTCTTCTTCAAGGGTTTGGGCAACACTAGCTTCTTCTTCTAGGGTTTGGGCAACACTAGCTTCTTCTTCAAGGGTTGGGGCAACACTAGCTTCTTCTTCAAGGGTTGGGGCAACACTAGCTTCTTCTTCAAGGGTTGGGGCAACACTAGCTTCTTCTTCTAGGGTTTGGGCAACACTAGCTTCTTCTTCAAGGGTTGGGGCAACACTAGCTTCTTCTTCAAGGGTTGGGGCAACACTAGCTTCTTCTTCAAGGGTTGGGGCAACACTAGCTTCTTCTTCAAGGGTTGGGGCAACACTAGCTTCTTCTTCAAGGGTTGGGGCAACACTAGCTTCTTCTTCTAGGGTTTGGGCAACACTAGCTTCTTCAAGGGTTGGGGCAACACTAGCTTCTTCTTCAAGGGTTGGGGCAACACTAGCTTCTTCTTCAAGGGTTGGGGCAACACTAGCTTCTTCTTCAAGGGTTGGGGCAACACTAGCTTCTTCTTCTAGGGTTTGGGCAACACTAGCTTCTTCTTCTAGGGTTTGGGCAACACTAGCTTCTTCTTCAAGGGTTGGGGCAACACTAGCTTCTTCTTCTAGGGTTAGGGTAGCGTTAAATTCTTCTTCTAGGGTTGGGGTAACACTAACTTCTTCTTCAAGTGTTGGGGTAACGGTAACTTCTTCTTCAAGGGTTGGGGTAACGCTAGCTTCTTCTTCCAAAAAAAAGGAAACTTTAGCTTTTTCTTCAAGAGTTGTGGAAACTTCTTTTTCTTCTTTAAGGGTTGGGGTTACTGTAACTTCCTCTTCAACAGTTGGGGTAATTTTATTTTCCCCTTTAATGGTTAGGACAACTTTAACATCTTCTCCAAGGGTTGAAGTAACTGTAGCAAGTTCATGTCCACTTGCCTCTTCATACCCAGTGGTCACAGTATCCAAATACAGTCTGTAACCTGATGTGCGAAATCGTGCTTTGGAGGAATCAGTAGGCAACTGTGGGGTGTTTGACTCCTCTGGAGACTCAGTGGTAGCTAAACTTACTCCAGAAACAAGTTTTTCTTCACTTTCCAAAGTGACTGTTTCTTCAAATTCTAAACTTGTACTTCCCTCCTGTCTAGAAATGGAGGACTCCCACAACTGTGGTGCTGTGGCGAGGATACCCAAGCCCAGTTTGTCAGAATCCCGTGACCCAGATGAGAGGGTTAGATTGGGGATTGCAGTCCGAGGCTCAGTAGGAGCACTGCTAGCAGAAGCAGGAAGTGACGGGAGAGTGGTAAAGCCGGAAGTTGAAGAATCTGATGTGGCGATGAAGCCGACTGCTTCGACATCAAGGTTACTTTCTAAAAAGAAAGCATAATGCATTTTCAGAGCTGTAAATCCATCTATTAAAGGAAGAGTTTGACATTTTGGGAAATACCCTTATTTGCTTCCTTGCCAAGTCTAAGATGAGAAGACCAATATCACTGTCATATCTGTCAATATGAAGCTACAGCCAGCAGCCAGTTAGCTTAGCTTAGCACAAAGACTGGAAAAAAGGAGAAACAGCTAGTCAGGCTCTGTAAAAATCCGCCTTACAGCACCTCTAAAACTCACTAATAAACACATTTATCTGGCTTGTTTAATCCGTACAAAAAACAAAGTGTGCAAATAATAAGTTGAAGGTGGAGGTGTTACAGGGGTTTACAGTATATGCCATGACAAGACTCTGGGAACTCGCTGCTCCCAGCCAAGAAAAAGTCCACTACATAAACCCCCGTAACAACGCAGCATGTCATTGTTACACTTCCTTTTTTTATATACGAATTAAACAAACAAGATATAACATGTTAATATGTGAGTTTTAGAGGTACTGGTATATTGATTTTGTTACCGTTGACCAGAACCAGGCCAGCTGTTTCTCACTGTTAACCGCCTGCTGTTTGTAGCTCCATATTTACCATACTACAGACACAAGAGTGGTATTAATAATCTTCTCATCTCATTCTCAAATGTTGAACGATTCATCCAAGATATTGATGTTTGTTGTTTTGTAAGACTTAGAAACTCAAATCTATGCTTGACATACCTTGAGAAAAATCTCCAGACCCATCCAGAATTTCCCACAATGAGGTTAGCTCCTTAATGGAAGATTTTGTAGTTTGAGCTGGTTGTGTAAGAAGTTCTCCTTCCTCCTTCTTCACTTGAACCACGGAGTCAAGGGTCATTGAGGTCACCTCCCAGAAGCTCTCCTCTTGAGTATGATTGCTGTTTTTTTCACCATAATTTGCTTGCGATCTGTCAAAATGCAAGTTGGTTTTTTGTATATCTTGGGAATCCTTTGGCCTCTCAGATGTGTTCTGTTCAGGATGAGTGTCTGGAACGGTTTGGTTATGTGTGTGAGGTTCATATGATGGTTCGGGAACCCCTGTGGTGCTTTCAGGCTCAGACAGGTGAAAGGTGAAGTTCAAGTTACGGTGGGAATCTGTCTCATTGTAAACGCTGGACAGTAATGACGTGTTTTGTGGGAAATCGTAGGTGTCTATGGTGCTGATAGTGCTGTTCATAAGTGCTGTAGGATGCTGGGAGCTCATTTCTGTGGTAGATGAAGTTTCATTCAATGCCTGGAGGAGATTCACTGTAGGTGTTGTGTCTGATCTAACTGTTGGGTGCGTGTCATTTGCCTCAGTGAAAGAGCTGGAGAAAAGGGGAAAAGATTCGAATACCCTTTGAGCTTTGAGCTCCACCTGTTCTGAATGTTGGTTCAGTTGCAGCTCTTGATCTGTTTTCATAAGAATAACAACATCTTGTCCAATGTCCTCAGGCTCTGTGGCCACGTAGTCCATGGGAGAGTCGGTGGGAGTATTTCTATCTGTAGAGGACAGATAAGTGATTAAAAACGAGATTTTCGAATTATAAAAAACATATTGCTTTTGAATAAACAGTTTGCATGCATATCCAATGCATTTTTTACATGTACATTTAATATTATTTAATGCAGAAAAATACTTAAGAAGCTAAATACTCACCTTTGAAACAATACATGTCATGAAGGCTGGATGGCTCTGGGAAGCCAGTTTGGTTGCTAAAGCGATAGAGGGTTTTGACGCCTGGCTGAGGCCCTCCACAACGCTCTCTCGGGGCTATGATGGGGTAGCGCACACTGCCATCAGACAGCCAGCCAGGGCTGCAACGATCCAGACCTTCACTCCATGCCAAGTACAGCTGTGCTGTTGTAGCAAGCTCTGCTCCTCCAGCTCTGCAGTATGACTGCGCTTCGTCAAATGACAACTGCTGTGGGATGGAGTCATAAAACAACTCCCCTACAAACAGAAAATATAAAATGTTTACATGGCTCACACTCTGTCTAAATAAACAATGGCTATATATTGTTGTTTTATTATTTTAGCTCTCAGAATCTGAATTTGCCTAACAGATCTAGTATGGGTCAGGCTTTAGTTTTAGAAAAAAGTATTATTATTCATACCGTCAGCTTCTTCCACATAACAGTAAACATCAAACAGATTATCTGGATCCATTGTCCCATAGTTTCTCAATCCTGGTTGACCATTCATGTCTCCATAACAACCTTCACGGGGCACTTGGATTGGGTACCTGCAAGAATGGAAACAATCAGCATTTCTCATGTAAGATTAACCCCTTGAACTTTAAAAAAAAGTGGTTTTAAATTCTAGTGGAGATAATGTACTTTCCAAAGATACCAAATAATCTACACTTCAGGCTGAATTTTGAGGAAATGTTAATAAAATGTTTGGAATATTTTCATTAAACAAAGAGGTGCAGCCATTAAGGCATTAGTGTTTAAGTTTTATGTTGGAACAAGCAGATACAGAGGCAATGAGATACCTGACAGACTGGTCTGCCAGCCAGCCTGCATCACACTGCTCATAGCCGTCATAATAAGCCGCCAGCAGCTGGTCAGGAGTCGCGATTTGTGCCCCAGTGGCCTCACAAGCCCTCTGGGCCTGATGGAAAGAAAATGAATAGCGGCCCAAAGCATCTCTGTAGTGGAATACGACACCTAAACAAACAGCACATATGTAAAATTTGACCATCAATCTAATCAAATTATTCAGATGTTTTGTAACAGGACGATCACAAAGTACGCAATTATATTCTTTGTTACTACACTACATGTTGTATCCTATATCATTTGTATATACATCTAATTCTTTCCAAAGCTTCAGTGATGATCCACGTCTTTCATTTTGTTACCTTTGACTTTGAGTTGTACGAAGTCGCTGGCGTCCTCCAGGCCCTGCTGCACCTCGCAACGATAGTGACCCGAGTCACTGGAGCGTAAATCTCCCAGCCACAGTGACAGGTCATCAGGGGAGGAAGTGTAGTTGAGCCAGGCAGCGCGGTCTCGGTACACCTCGTTGACCTTCACCCTTTGACCTCGTGCCACCAAGATCTGCGTCTCCACACCACCGGACACCACAGTCCACTTGACCCGCGGTGCAACAGGGGAGGAAGAGGACAGAGACACCAAGCAGGGGATGGAGATGGAGCTGCCCAGTGGGGCGGAAACCAGACCTGAGTGAGGGATGTTCACCTGGAGGTGCCGGACATCTTCTGTAGGAAAAAAAAGAGCGTGAAGAAGTGATCAGTTCTGTAAATTTGCTGAGAATAGTGAATCATGGCATATCTTTGCCTTTGCTTACAACTGAAAGTGAATGAATCCTGAAAGTAAGAGATAATGGGAAAATGTAGACATACCAAATGCAGATGGAGTTTGTGTAGGGAATGCCAGAGTGAGGCGGCAGACTTCAATGAGAAGTGGAAGTATATGGACATGTCTGTGGAGATAAAGAGGAAACACAAGATTATATTGTTATTATTATTATTATTATTATTATTATTATTATTAGATAAAATATGACACATAAAGATTAGTAAAGCATTCCTGTTGTAAACTAAGGGTAAGAAAGAACAAATTAATGATAATGTTTTTCGCCTTACCAGTTTCCAATTTCACACGTTTAACCTTTAATAGGCAGAGCGAGCAATTTCCGACCCTGGAAGTCATGTATTGTGTTGATTCAGCTCCACTGATCTCACCAAACTGATTTATTGTAATATTAAAGGTCAAAACCTGCAGACCTTTGTGCTATCTACAGCATCCACCTACTGTGGTTTTAGCTTTGCACATATATACTGTAGATACGCAGCTGAGTGAAGAGACAGACCTATGGTTACACTGTAATGCTCTGAATTTTAGCCTAATTATCTGCATTTGATGCTTATGTAATACTGTTTAGAGCTGAATTGTACCACCACATTTCGTGCTGTAAAAAAAAGACAGAAACAAAAAGCTTTATTTATGTAAAAAAGGGCCATAAAATATAAATCACATATGAAAAAGGAAGGATTTAGCTCTTAAGGTGAGAGGAACAATATAATTTATAAACAAAAGAAAATAAGGTCACTCTAAAATCTTCCCTTGGGAGTAGATATTATAAATTAAAAAAGACTAAGCGTCTACAGTCATGCCAAGGGATCTGTGAGGCTGTATGTAGGAACAGAAGTGATTTAAGTTAAATACTAATGTTACCATGTTAACATCTCAGTTTAGCACTAAGGGGAACATGAATTTCATGGCAATCCATCCAATAGTTGTTGAGATATTTTAGTCCTGTATACTGGGTACAGATATAAAATATCAGTAGAAAACTTACAGTACTAAGAGTTTTATATTTAGTCTACTCTCACTGATATAAATGGATTTGAACATTTTTTTCATTACTATATTCAACAGGGACAGTTCTCATTGATCAACAGAAAAAGACCTGAACGAGCCAAAATTAGTCTACAAGTCTAATTTACATCTATTTGTCCTTGTCAAGATGTTAAAAAGGTACCCTAAAAATAGAATAAACTGACACATCTTCTGAAATAATATCAAAAACATCTACGAGTGTAATGCAATAAAATGCAACAGAGGCTAAAGCCTCCAAAACTAATAAGTTGAATCAACACCTCCTGCAAACATTTTCACCAAAAAACAGAATATTATAACCTTCATAAAGGATTTACTGCAGGACTGTTGTATTAGACTGCATTAGTTTTCTCTAGGTGTAACTTAGAAACTGTCAGCTGAGTGTATAGATTGTACATTTGGAGTACTAAGCACATAAGTACCACAAGATACTGAAAAACGTATCGTGAAGCTCAATGAATGTATGAAGTATTAAAGAGCAACTTCTCTGATTTTCAAAGGCAAGCTGGGAGCACAGCCTTGCGACCACAAGCCATTCATCACCTCCGGGAGCTAATGGCACGGCATCTTAGCCCAGCAGCATCCTGCCAGCTCTCCGTCACCAGTATGGCCCTGTTATTAACCCAGAAGGCATGGCAAGACACTCACAGTGACCTCACACAACCTCCTGATGCGGCCACTATAAAGCTGCAAATGTTCATTTATCATTTAAAAGCAGCTCTCTGAATTCCATTTTACTTTACATTTCCTTTAAACGATTAGAAAAGTAAATTTGGCAAAGATGCCAAAAATGCACAGGTTCCAGTTTTTCGAATATGAATATTTGCAGGTTTTCTTGCTTGTTTGTAAATGTACTGTCACTGTTCTGTCACTATATCCTGACAGAACTAAATGAGACAGATGATATGTGAAAACAATCATGTTCCTCTTCCTCCCCCTAGTGTAGTAGTAGAAGTATAAAGTAGTACTTAAGTAAGCATTTTCTTTTCGGCAGAGAAACTCTTTAAAGCTATAGTGTTTAGTTTATGTCGCCCCCATGAGGAATTTTAAGTAATGACAACAACACTTTCGGCGTGTCCACATGATACAAGCCTTACGTGATCGCGCACGAGCCCCCACCCCTCCTCCACGCAGTTGCTAGTAGCAAAGGAGGACACGGAGGATTGAAAAAAACATGATGGACTCTTCAGAAGAGGTAATTATCTTCACTCGAGTTTCTGCACGGTAAAGTCACCGGACGACACACATCTTCTGAACACAGCTATACTGAGAAATACAGAGAGAGTTGTGTGGAGCTGATAGTCTTAATTAGCTTTGTATCAACTCATTTGGCAATGGCTTGAATGTAATGGACGTTTATTAATATCAAAAATATATTAGCTTTAACTTTAAAAAAAGTCCCAGATTGTTTGACTGTTGCTGTGCCACACAACACTCCTAAAATAAACCTCCAAGTCTTCAAAATCAGTCTCCAGGGACAAATGAAAGAGCTAAGCACAAAAGTGGTACTGTGTGTGAGTGTCTGTGTGTGTGTGTGTGTGTGTGTGTGTGTGTGTGTGTGTGTGTGTGTGTGTGTGTGTGTGTGTGTGTGTGTGTGTGTGTGTGGCAGCCTCCTTTACATCTGTCAAAATGAAGTTTTAATAAACAGACATAAGATGGCAGAATGCGTCACTCATACACCATTCAGTCGTCTAAACAGGCATGTCGGTGACACACAGTATACATGTGCTCAAGGTGGTAAAGTTGCTGCTTCCAGTAAATAAAGAAAAATTAATAAATATTACCAGAACCCCAAAAGTGAACCACAAGTTAAACAAGCATTGAGAAACTTTCTCTGCATCTGTATCTCAAATACATCGACACAAACACAGCTCGCTAACTTGTGTCAGATTAAATGGCTTTCTTTGATGGCAGTATAAGTGTTGTCTGTTTCCTCAGACAGCTGGGTGGACTCCACAGGGCTGGTATCACTATTAGTATTCTTGATGGGAAAATGTCTCACAAAAAGCGAGCAGTGGGCCAGGAGGACAGCTGCACACTGTGCTTTCACTTCAGGCCGACTCCCTCACAAAAGGCCTCGGAGGAAATTAAAGGACGGGGCACTGGCACACTTGCTTGCTTTTTCTCTTTCCTTTCTTTCGCTTCTTTTAAAAGGATGGAAAAAGAAGTTTTCAACCACTAAGAATGGTTCTGGAGCAGGCTTTGTACAAAAGGCCACATTAAGACACTGCACACTGTTTCAAATGGTGTTACTTCTGTGAGTGTGCTTGTGTATGAGTTTGTGCATTCAGATTGATGACAGAGGAGAAAATCCTGGTTGCTGCTGGTTATTTTGTTTTTAGATCGGGAACTCTGCACTCTTTAATGAGAGTAACAATGAAGAAAAGTCAAACTTAAAATAAATGCCACCCACAGATTTACAGGTCTAGAACTGCAGCCAATGCATTATTCACTAGCAGAACTAATCCAGTCTCCTCCTCCTGCAGAAACATAGTCAAATCCACATTAAGCCTACAGCATATATTTAACTTTGTCAACTTAAAACTTAAATGTAATAGATTATAGTGAACAAGAAACATAAAATCAGATGCTGACAGCCCCGTTGGTGCTGTACTGACTACTAAAGCTTGCTCACTATATCTTGTGGGTGGCCTCTGCAGTACTCTGCATTAAGGTCAACTCAGGCAAACCCCAACTCCACCAACGAGCAGGAAAATTACTCCTGATCTCAGTTTAGCCAGGTCAAACATACAGAGACACCGGATTCAACTGATGTAAGCTCTGTGGAGCGCTGAGCTGGGACTGGCTTTGGCAGTGATGAGTCTATGACAAAATGAAGTATGGATCTCTTAAAATGCAGGTTTTAAATATGTAGAAATTCACTCTAGTCTACGTTTATGTCTCCCACCTGAGTGTTTATTACTCTCCTTTCATCTCCAACTCTCTCTAATTCTTTTAGATGAATTGACTCAAGACTGTGTGTACGGAGTTCTAACTAAATGTACAATTGAAAAGAAGTGCAACATAAATTACTTCAGCCAAAGTAGAAGTTTCTTCAAGAAGGTACCTAATTTACATATAACATTGTCTTGTCTTAATGTAATACCAAAATAAATTTGAACAAAGTCGGACAGTTTAAATTGGCATGGACCTTTCCCTCTTTCTGACGCTTTCATTCTTACATTTAAAATGTAACAGTCATCTCACAGACTCTCCCTACTCTCCTCCATTTTATCGATATCTAAAATCAAAGGCTTTCAGAAGTGGCTAAACTAATCTAACAGTTGGGACACTTGGATCATTTATGCAAACATGCCACCAACATATCAGTGTCATGTTTTTCTGTTATTCTACCCTGAATTTTGAAAATCAGGCCAAAATAAACGATTGTCTTTATTGCAATTTGACAAATAACTGGAAAATTAAAAGTGTTTTCTTTAATTCCTGTGTATCTATGTCTATGTGGGTAACGGTCAGATCTCTGGTCAACAAACAAATGTTAAGAATTCCCCTTGGACAGATTAAGTGTATATAGAGGACAGAATAACAAGGATCATTTCTTGCTCCTAGCCTAACTGGCCTCTGTATCAATGAAACACAAATGACCAGATCCTTTAAATGTATCTATGCTGAAGACATTCGCCTGGTAACATAGCACCAGAAAAAAAACATCAAAAAAGAAATCCACAATTAATCACAACTTCTTAATACAAAAACACAAGTTCAGAAACAACCCAATGCTCCAGATGTTGTACGGCCATCTAAGCACTGGTCATTGTATACGCCTGTCTGACCTAACAGGGACTGTTCACTCAACACCACTCCTCCAACTCTCTGCACCATCAAACGTAACACCTCCACACATCCGATGAGTTGCAGTCAATCAAAGGACTCATCCCACCTCCCAAACCGTGCAGACATTTCCATTAAACCCACTGTCTGTCTCCCAACCAGATGAACAATTTGGAAAAGCCACCCACCACATAATTCACCACCCAACGTGCCTGGGAACGAGTCGAAGGATCAAACAAATACCAGATCTCAGACCTGACTCAGCAAATCTGTGGACTGACCACAGCCCATGCTTAGAAAGCCCATTATAAACCATGCAAAACCATGAATTTAGTATAATCTGGGCAAAGAGAACTCTTTATTTTAGGGCCAACTATTCCTACACCAGCATTATGTATTTGGTTATTTCTGGTATCAGTGGAGCTATTCCTCAGCTTTAACTACAAACAAGGGGACACATACTCATTGGCTACTTCACATTGTTGACTAGGCATTTCTTTCTAGGATGATAAACTAACTTATTTATTAGAAAATAAATGGCCTGACTCCAGTTTATATAATGTATAAGGATCAATAATCCTCAGAATATGAGTAATGAGTAAAATAATCTGTATCTTCAACTTCTGCTTTAACACAGACTTGTTATTATATAATTGCAGTAGAAGTATTATTCTGCATACACCCTTAGAAACATCTATTTTAGCGTGTCGTCCTACCTCACTGTTTCTAGCCTGATCATTTGGCTGAATTGCCATTTCGTTTGCACTTTTTCATTTATTATGAGAAATTGAGTCACTGAAAAAAGATGTGGGCAGCAATTCTGAAACCTGCAGAGATGTTTAATTATTTCTACTACAACTCAGGGGCCCGTCATCCTCCATATGAACAGCTAGACCTTCATACACACTCTATGTTGGTCTCCATGTTGGCGGTTTGGTCAACAGCTTCAACATCATACCTGTTACCTACAGCAGTGGGTTTTCTTGCCCTTTGCTTCTATGCAACATGCACAGCCAATTTATAAAATATCTACTTAAAAATAGTGTTAACATCTTCTCTTCAGACATTCTGTGTCAATATGAGCGCTGAGGTTATGACAACATTTACATCACAGAATCAAGAGACACTTTACTGAGAATCTGCTTTTATTACCTGATGTTTAACATGAAACCACCTAATTCAAGTTGTAATGCTTTTAAATTTTGCCAAAGATGGGTCAAATAGTATAAATATTTAGGTGATCAATGGATACATTTTGAGCAGAAATTACAAGAAACCAAACCAGTGCTTTTAGTTTGACTTGCTCCACTGGCTAATATCCAGAGAGCAACTGGACCATGACATAAAAGAGAAAGGAATCCTTAAAAGTCTGTTAGCTCTCTTTTACTATATCTCTGTCCATTAATGAAGTCTACCTGAACCCTCAGGTGGAGACAATGAACAGAAGAGTATAGATGTGCACTAAAGACAAAAAGCTGGCTTCTTGTGTCTCCTGCAGGGCACATAGGAACATCGTTTCAGAGTTTAAAATCAGTAGCATTCACGCTTTACTCCCAGAAAATAGCATTTAAATTAGATAAATGAATAGGTTTAGCAGTGGTTTTGTTTTATGCTTTCTATAAATGCAGAGGACAGTAAGTCAATGCTGTCGCAGTTTTTTTATTCAGTTTCATGAACATTGAAAGCATCCTCACCAGTGTCAAAAATCATTACAACGCCTCACAATTATTTAATAACCATGGGGACTGACGATGAGGAGGTTGAAGAGGCAAACGCCATTGAGAAACATGTCCACCAGCTATGCTCTTTTAAAACACAGTGACGGGTTCGTGATTTGCAAAAAAACAAAACACAAAGCCAATTAGAAGAAAGTTAAACTTAACTAAGTGCGTCAGTTCCACAAAATGACATTTTCTGCAGAGAAAATGAACTAAGGCCACAATTTCAGGACCTCCCCTGAGGACAGCAACTACTGCAAAGCCATTAACTGGTAACGAACTGGTCATTTTCTTAAATGACACCATCATTTAAATGACATTATACATTTAAAAGAAGTTAGACCGCATCAACAGCGTATCATTAACACAACAGCCCAAAAAAAAAAAAAAAAAAAAAAAACCTACCTGCTTCTTCTCAGCAGCATTTCAGCCGATGCAGAATGGATTGACTTCTCGGCTGTAAAAAGTATTTTCCGTCAGCTCCACTCAGCTTGCTGCAGTGCGACTGTCCTGTTGGAGGAAAGCAGCTCTGGATGCTGTGCGCAGGTATGAGGGGAGTTTGGATTGAGGTCCGAGCGACTCCGAGGCTCGGTGAGAAAAGAGGGAGTTGAGAGAAAGTGAAGCCAGATATGAAATCACATTTAATCACTGCCCACTTTTCCACCCAACAATCTGGATGGAGATGGCGTGTGCTTGTCAAAGGGGATTGGGAGGGATGACATTTAAAATAACCGATGTAATAGGCTATGAAGTGGAGAGAGATGACCTATGTTTTTTTGCCTGCAGGGAAACGACAAATGCACTGACCGTCATTTGGAGTCAGCGCAGCAGCAAAAGACAGCTGCTGCTGCTGCTGCTGCTGCTGCTGCAGGTAGCCTACTGATATTGCTGCACAGTCACCTATACTGGAGGAGGAAGGTGAGGGAGCTGACAGTAACACCTCCTCCATATCAAAGGTGACTATTGGTCTTCTTAAATCACCTTGAAGAATGTTACATGTATCACCAGCAGTTTCAGTTAGCAACATCCTGCTGAGGATTAGTCCCTGTGTGACAGACCACAGCAGCAGCTGCTATCAGTTTAAAACTTCAATCTGCAGGGTGTGTTTGACACCATGCAGCATTTGATTTGTGACCCATAAACTCAGTAGCCCTATGTCACAATTTAATAGTCATTAACTGTAGCTCGTTTAGAAAAAAAAAATACAAAGCACCATGTACTTCAAAATAGCATTAAAATAGAAGTTTTCTGTTACAAACCCTGCATCGATTTTATTTTAGGCGGTTGTTGTTGACTATTGGTGAATGATCAAACAAGCTCAATTTTTTATTTTTTTATTTAAATGCTGTTGAAGAGCAATACATGCGGATAAATGTACATGGGATCCCTGAGCATTTGACCACACCCAATATTTCCTTTGTGCATTATGCATCCTGTCATCTTAAAGTAAACATATGTATTTAGTGCATTCTAAAAGTTTATAGTTGTTTAAAATGGCCAAAGTTTAAGGCAGGACGAAAAGCCTGGTGTCACAAAGGGTAGTGTGGATCAACGGAAGTACATTTCCAGGATAATTGCCTGACAATTGCCTGACATGACAGGATGTCCCTCCCCTTCTGCTCTGTGCGTTGCCGTTCTGAAACTCTGTTCGCTTCGGAAAACAAAAACAAAATTTGAGTTACAAGCTACGCATAGAAAATGGCTTAGTTTTAGATTGTGCAACAAGGCAGGCCTGCTTGGTTCTTTTGGGGAATGATTGTAAAGATTTACAAAGAATATGTTTACGACTTTTAATATCTAACTGGGACGTTTTGGGACCGAGTAGTGGGGATTTGCTATGGACGAAGTACAAACTGCAATACACTGGAAAGAGCAAATTACGTTTAACCATGTAATCTAAAGTTTTATTTTGCAGCGTGCAAATGTTCAAATAGACGAATGTGCAATAGACGAATAAGGTCAAGGTGTGTACCTGTGCCCTCGGCGGACAGGGTGAATGGTGCTTTGTAGAAGTCGTCCTGTGGCTCGGCAGCAGCGGTTGATGCTTCACACCTGAGGAATCTGACACCCAGATACCAGCAGGAGTGTCTGGGAAGGAAATGTCAACCTCAGAGAGCAAACAAAGATCAGAGGTGTGCTTTATGTTCCAGCTATGCCTGACTGTCACAGTGACCCAGACTGAGTCAAGTCCAGTCAGCAGTTATGCTCACTGTGAGACGTCATCCTCTCTGCTGTCTTTCGTTTTTAGCAGCAGGATGTTATAATGAAAACAAAGGCCATCCTTAAAACAGAAACTTCTATGATAGAAAGACCCAATCCAGGGGAGGCTTTCTTCACAGCTGTGCCTCACATCTGACCTTTGACCTAATTGTAGAGTCGGGCAAACAAGAGAATAACTTGCTGATGAAGATCTTGCAATAAGATGGAAAGCTCCAGAGCAGCTACTTAATGCACCTTATGGTGAGATTGTTTTCTCAACTGCAGTGTTTAAGGTCAAGAATGAACTTGAACTTCAGCATCAATGTGAGAATATGTAACTACTGAGGGAAATACAATCTATTTTTGCGTTGACTAATGAAAAGTTGAATTTTCCAGCAATAGAGAGCCAAAGTGAAACCTCATTCCAAATCCTATTACCAATTATAACAATTCTAACTCAAAATCAACCAGCTTTGAAACTTAGCTTTTCTAAACAGTATGTGATGTGGGACAGTCATTTTTTGAAAAGCAATCCAATATTTTAGTTTACTGAATATTTCTGGTGGCCTTTATTGAACATAACTTCCCAGAAGTCCCAGACCTTTGCGACTCAACATCACAGCTGGACAAAAGAAGCGAGTCCATGTCCAGTCAAGGGTCTGCAGATAGCTCAGACATGTCTGTAATAACAGCACGACGGAGGACTGAATGCTGTAGGTTTTAAACAGCAGAGATGACAACTACTAAACTGGAGAAAAAAAGCTTTGGGGAAACTTAAAGTAACTTAAAGTAACCCAGAAACACATTACATTTTTACAGAAAGACTGATGAAAGAAATGAGAGATTGCATCAAATAAAAGAAGCTAATAGAAGAGCAGCTAAAACAAATTCTTGCTCAGTTCAACACGCCCAGGGGTTTTTGTTACTACAACCTACACCTAGACCGGCTACAAGAATCAAATGCTTTTATGCATTGCTAATAATAATAATAATAATAATATAAAAGATAATAATACAACAGTGTCAGGGGCCACTCTGCATAACATTACTGCATACTTTTGCTTCTTTAAGCACATGTTATTGATAATATTAAAATACTCAAGGAAGATTTTGAATGCACAGATGTGTGTGCCGTAATTCTTAGAAATATGGTCTTATACAATAAGACCATAGTATTTTAGCTGTGAACTACAGGTCTGCTCATTAAGTGAACATAAAACCAATAAATCAAGCCTGGACGAGGGAATTGAAATCTGACAGGAAAAGTAAAAGCAGTGTTCTACCTTCCTTTTCAGCTGCTAACCATAACATATTGAGGCCATATACAAGAATCCACTGACAGAGACTAAATTAGACCAAACACAGTTACACATGCATGCAAGCCATGCCTCAGACCTGCATACAAGCTAACAGTACATTTTCCAGCAGCCTTCAAACAACCAGCCTATAATTAGACACTATCATTATATTGTAGCGGAGCTTAGATCATCAAGTGAGTCAAGAGCAACACTCAAATTTAGTTTTAAAGTGTCTTCAGATGTTCTGGAGATGTTCAAAAGATCACGAATCCTTCTGCAAGGAGATTATAATACCTCTAGTCAGACAGCAGTGGATTTCTGAAATCATTGTTTTATGTGCAAAATCTGCACAGCAAACTTGCAACCACTAACCATATAAAGACAGAACTAAGTGACTAAGAGCACTTATGTGAAATAAATTAAGCTATATACTGTAAGCAGTTTTTACATGAACAAAAACTCTTAAAGATCTTCGCAGAAACTCTGTTAGTGACTCTGACACGTGCAACCTACACCACCAGGTGGGATTCATTAGTTTACGTGGCTGAGAAGCAAATATGACTCAGCTAAAATATAGAGCACAGCCTGCAGTTTATTTTTATTTATTCCTAATTCTGCTTGAGTCATGTTCCGCGGTTTCCTTTAACTGGGTTACCAGAGTTGCTGTCAACTCACCACAAAGTAGAAATAACAAGACAGGCATTCACAAAACTCATTCTACCCTGCACAATTTGAGACAGTCAAAAATCTTTGCTTTGTCTGTGTAAATGGAAAGAATAAAGACAAATGAAGTAATACAAAGGTGCCACTTCACCAACATTGCACTTTACTTTGGTCTAATCCCAGACTGAAATCCATACAACACACATGCAATGACAGAAAAGATGACCAGCCTTTGAATAATTTTTCCTCCCATAAAAGCAAAACCTCAAAACCCTGTTTCCGCTGACTGGCTGCTTTTATTCCCTCTTAGATGAAGAGAGGCAAACTGGTTCAGGAGGGACAAGTCTGAGAAACTGCTGCATCCACTCACCAGCCAAACCAACGACTTGCCATGCTTTCTGCATGATGTAACTGCGCCAAGTAACTGCATTGACCAGAAATTAGGGTATGGTTTGCCACTGTGATACTCTAACACAGTTAGATTATTTGTGACACATAATTTTTTTGTCACTGCCTGGCAACAAAGTTAGTTGCTTCTACAGCTGGAGATCCGGCAAGCCTGGTCTTCCGGTAAATCAGCACTCGTGGTTAACCAAAGATTTCACCACCTCCCTCATATATCACAGATAAACGTGTAGCTGAGGGAAGCTCAAAGAAGACTGGGCATCCTTTTGATAGAAACAGATCAAACTGGATATCCGTAGCTACAACGGGCTATTTTAAGATAATGTAAACACATTTAAAGACAACACCATTTAGCCAAGATTTAAAAAATAAAATACTGAGGTACTGTTCACTTAAATTTCAGTACATTTCAACTCCCTACATGATGGTCTAAATGTTGTTTCCCAGCCTTCTCCACACACACACACATTCTCCACACTCCACATACATTATATAAACTGATTTTAATCAGTTTTATGTAACTACAGATATACTTGTATAGCATGTATTTTAAACATATACTGTAATTGCTTACTTTCAATTATTCTTAATAATAAAGCTTAATTCTCCTTTACTTTTAACTTTGCACTACCATGCACATGGTGGATGTGTCTAAAGGAAACTTGAGATTTAATTCTAAATGCATTGAAAATAACTTTCTTTGATTGGGTTTATACTAGGATTGATTTTGTGAGAATTCCCTGGCTCAATATGTCACTTATAGGAGAGTTCTGCAACAAACTATGCAAGATGTGGCTGAAAGTATGACACGTTATTGTAACGATTTTGCTTTAAACTTTGTTTTATTAGTTAATTAATATCATACAGATGAACTTGATCATAAATACATATCACAGGAATAACATGCGGTGCCAGTGTATAAAGTAAAATGAGGTGAGACAGAACTTTGTTGAAACTAGCCAGTTTGTGTAGTCTCCTCCCAAGCCATTTTTCTGCTCAGTTTCCCAGACACGTAGGAAAGAGAGACACATTTGTCTAAAGGCTTTGAGTTTTGGAGAGCAACATGTCTGGGCTTCTGTAAAATAACTGGACTATTTTCAGCCTTATGAATGACCACAACAGGCTGCAACTATCACCATTAGCAACCCTGCCAATACCAAGAATAAGGTTAATTTTCCAATCATGCAGACTCTACAGTGTATGAGGCATTCTACAATTTTATGTCCCGATTTATTCCCTCTGAGACAGAAGCTACTGTGAACTAGCAGTCATGGCTGTTCTAATGATGGCTTTTTGATACAAGTTTTCTCGACATTGTCAGTTTTCTTAGCATTAATATTGTTTCATTCCTGCTCTGTAAATATATTTGAAGTATTTGCCTGGTGTGGGGAAACTTTGCAACATTGGATTTTCTCTGCCCAAATTGCTGCATGTTGATGCTGATATATCAAAGCAAAACATTTAAGTTGGGAAACATTGTGATTTAATACTATTGTTGTTTGAGAATATTACGTTCCTCGACTGAAATGAGGAGTGAACCTCCAGAATACAAGCAGTTATACGTTAAACATTAGTTTATGTGGTCTTGCGTTGCCAGACCTATCGCGCTGGAGTATGGTCTGGCTACACCGCCTATCTATTCTGGGATAGAGTAAAAAAAAATGCTCTGGCTTGTTTGTATTTCTTCAAACCAATCACAGCTGTGCTGGGTGGCGCTAAGCGCCGATAGAGGAAATAGCACGATGGGAGGAATATCCGGCACGATTTCAGGCTTTTTCCCAGCAATGTACATCTGTTGAGCCAGACTAGTTTACGTATGACATTTATTCACAATTACAAAGAAAGAAACACAATTCAAACTCTGCTGTAAATAGAGAACAATTTAAACTGTACCCATTCAGGGCCGTTTCACCTCATATTTTTACAAAGCTGTCATTTCCTTAATAATAACATGGATGTTGCACCAGTATTTTACAGTCCATAGGCCTTACTCATGTCATCCTCATAGTTATTCTCCAAAAAATGTTGTGTTCAGAGTCCCTGTGACAACTGGATAGCACAATGGGGCCTGAGTGTCTCTGATTTCTCTGGTCAGTACCAGTAGGACCTTCGGGGCCTTCTTTTCTCCTGGATGCCCAGTTTCTCCATGACTTCCTCCTCCAGGGTTTTAAGAGACGGTACGTAGGTTTTTTCTAAAGTGTCTTCTGGACTGGTGTCTTTCGGACCATCTGTAATAGCAGAAGGAAAGAAAAAACAGTCACATGCAAAAATCTATTCAACTTGAAAAGCATAAGAATAAGAAGGCATGAATTTGAGCAGGCACCTGTTTTCCTTCAGATGAGCAGTACAAACTAGCTTGTTTGGAGCACACCCCAGACTTTAGGGGGTACAATCAAGTTGGAAGGTTGTTCAGCATTGGTAAAGGTTTACTTTTTCCATGTGTATTCTAGTTTAGAAAGAAATGCGTTTCTTCCACTATACAACAATGAAACTGCATCACTCCAAGACCTATTTTTTTAATTCAACACTGATGGTGGAAAAATGAATTACAAGACAGTTTTATGTGCCGACTCTTAGCTACACATGGAATGAACTGGTTACTGAAAAGAATCCCCCTCCAATAAAATCTCTCTCTCTCTCACCTTTCCACTGCTGTGGTACAATGCCATCTCGTCTCTCTACAATAGGTTTCGGGATGATTCGACCAGTCCTGAGAGACACTCGGACTCTCTCACCCTCCTCTGTGAATTTCCACTCCACATCAGTTGGCTTCCTTGAAGATCAATATCAGCATGTCATAATTAATCTGTTATGAAACCAATACAGTAAACAACGCTGGACTATTTGTAGATATCTGAAAGTAGTGTAGAGATGTTATTATTCAGCACTTATCTTGATGATAGTGTAAAGAAATAACATGCAGGAACTACAGCACACAACCGTTACAGATGCATAATGACGTCATTCAAAACCTGACAAATATCAACAATAACATTTGTTAAACTGTGTGTACACAGATTCTTTTCTTTGCTAACTTCGCAAAAAGGTTGATAGTCTCCCAAACAGATATTTTTTAAAGATAAAATGTTTTCTGCTGATAACACTTATTTATTACAATTCATTCAGAATAACACCAGGAATTGGAGCTCTTTAGCACAACTTCAGCACACGCTACTTAGGACTCCAGATAAGAATAATGCAAGACCATCTAGAAAAAGGATTACAACTTATTTTGACTGCTAATCTGTGGTTCAGCTATTGTTAACGTCCTGAGGTGGGTGTGCACTTGCATAGACACACTTTTTTTCTTGGCTCTAGCAAGGTGTACTGTACCTGTCTAAAGGGTCAATAAGTGCAACATCATGGAGCAGAATGGGAGCTTCACTGGCAATGTAGGTCCCACGGTAATCCCCAGTTTTTCCAATATACCTGTAATGCTAAAACAAAAAAACAACAGTTCCAACTTTAAAAACCGGGTGGTGGCCAAATGGATTTTTTTGGTGCACTTTGTCAGATTGTTTCTCCTTGAAGTTCTACTAGACAGCTGTCTCCATCTGGTGGAGTGAAAAAAAAATTCACAGTGTATGACACTGCTACGACAGTAATTAACATGAAAACTTTACTGTTAATTTCACTTTTTGGTGAAAGAAGATGATTCACAAGCCATTTCTGTATCCAAAATTGCTTAAATGCATAATAAAGCATCAGCACTGAGTAGAGAGAATAGCAAGAGCCAACTTCTTATCCTCTCATAAGCACCACCAATTATACTGCGATACACTAAACAGCTTCCAGTTTCCTCTGGGAAACAAATGACAGTAGATCCTTACTGTGTTCAGGCCCTCCAGCATAACCCAGTTTCTGTGTCTGAAGACTTGGATCACTTTTCCGTGCTTCCCTTTGTCCTTCCCTTTGAGAATCTCGACCTGAGAAATGAATGAAACGCAGATACGTAAGTCTTCGTAGTACCAGTTAATTTTGTCAATTCAAGTTTTGCCAACAACGTTTAAGAGTGTCACCCATTCTCTTGGAATATAATTTCTCCATGCATTATTTATGGAATTACTTTAATATTTGTAGTTCCAATATTACTTGCATCAGTTGTGTTATCAAAAGGCGGAAGAAATCTATGCATCTTAAGTAAAAAATGTAATTCCTCGTTAAAATGTCACATTAAAGATGGCTCAGCATTTATAATGTAACTAATGTACAAGTAAATGAGTGTGAGCTTGGAAGTGAACGTCTTGTGCTCATTCTTCTAAAAAAATAGTTCCTTCTTTACAGAGATTTAAGCAAGTATGTTTTTCTGACCTCTGCATTGTAACTGATGTCCTGTCCTGCTAAAATTGTTCTGAGTTACAAAGGTTGTCAGAACTGTAGACATGATACTTGGACTCAAGTGAGACTTCACAAAAACAACTCACAAGAAGTCAGGACTTGTGACTTTGACTTGTACTGAACTTACATGAGACTTGACCATCTAAAGACTTCACTTTAAAAGTAGAAGGCAAACACATTTAAGTTTAAGTTTTGACCTTGTAAAATCACAACAGGACTGGCAAATTCACACGCACACTGAATATTTAATTATAAGGACGTGCTACTGACTTGCAATTTGCTTATTAAGTATTGGGACCTGACTTAAGTTACCCACCGTGTCCCCTCTAAGCACAGACCAGTCCTCTTGAGCTATCGGCTCCACAAACACCTTTCTCCTCTTCTTCCCCGGAGGGTTCAGCCTCTTAGCAGCAGGCGTCCACGGTCTGTTGGTACCAAAGCGGTAATCTTTGGGTATAACCACCCTGGCTGCCATAGACAGGAGAGCGGTCAGCCTCATTGTGCTGCAGGGACAAAACATTAATCAATGCTATTAAATTAGCTTAAAAGGTGTCCAGTCTCCATTGAAACACTCTCAACACAAGCTATGCTAACGTTAGCTTGCCGATAAGCTATCATTAACGTTGTGTTACAGCGGCTAAACATACGCCACTATTATTTTTTTTTAACACACTGAACTATTAAATAAGACTGCTACCTATCTTATTAAAGCGTTGTACTATAAAAACAAGAATAACATGCAGAAAGATCTTACCCTCTGTTGTTCTGTTGCGTCAATGTCACATGTAACAGCACTGGCACCAACTATCATCAGCAGGCAGCGCCTTCTAGTGGGCAGGAGGGTAAGACCTGACTGTACGCATGCGCAGTAGACAAATAATGCATCTGCAGTTGCACGGCTGAAATTGACTTGTGGGCAGGATGCAGGCCACTGAAAGCAAAATAACGGTGTACTTCAGCTGTGCACTTCAGTGTAGTTTATTGGAAGTCTGCATCTCACAAGTCAAAATTAAATAATACGGATATTTGAAACAAATTGCACAGACAAAGTATAATCTATCTATAGTAAAAACATATTTTGGAATTGGAGTTAATTGAAATTATACAATTGTTTTGGCTCAGTTTTTCACAATAGTGCCATTGTGCAAAAATTAGCAATGTCCTTACATACAAGGTACAAAACACTACATCACATGTTCCTTCCTCAGCATACATCCACTTTATATCAGCACAAATGTCATTGCTTATTAGTGCACGTCATGTAATCAATGACGAATGCGTTTACAAGCTTTACATGTATTCTCAATTCAACAAGCAGCATTGCAATGAAGGGAAAAAAGGGAAATAATTGCAATTTACTTTTTCTAAAAAATCCTGTTAATATGTATTCAATGTCTGTTTCAGAATAGTAAATTGTGGTTAAATGTTATATCCTTATGAGCATTACAGTATACTATAGCTTACTGTATGTACTGTGGCTTACTTTATGTACATACATTTCCAAGTGATATAATAATATAGTAATATGTAAGCTTTGAATAAAAACAACAACTTTGTGGTCAATGCAAAACAGACTAAATCACAATCATCAACTTGCTTACATCGAGAAAGAGCTATCAATCTGTCAATCCTTTCCGTGTCCGGGCCGGGTGAGGTTTCCCGTGTTAAGTCAAATTAAGTTGACAAAGTTTAACAAAGTCGGACTCATAAATACTTACAATACTACAGCATATTCAGGAAATAAAAGTTTTCAAAAGTTATTCTCACTCATTCTATAATCTGTGAATTGACCATTGCCTTCTCTGTGTTGACGAGAATTATCACTGTTTGACAGCATCATTTAATAATAACCATTTCTTTTCAAATGCAACCAAGATGTGTCATTTGCAACATTATGAACACAAAATGTTAAAGGTGACATAGCTCTATTTTGTAAAAACGCAGATTCATTTTATAACAAATGTAATAGTAATGGGCTTTACAAAACCCATGGTTTCTATCTAAAATTCTTTTATTGCTATGAGATTATTACAGAAAAACAAAACATAACTACACAATTAAATGTTATAAAATAATTTTTCTTGAGAGTCAAGAGTCTCACCTTTATTGTTCTTATGGTAAATAAAATGGAAATATATTTTGATCAATAAAAAAATCTCATGCTCATTTGCAATTTAATTGTGATATCCTGTTTTATTTTTAAATGTGTTGAGGGAAACTATTTACAAAACTCAATAAGTATACTACATAGTTCATATTCATAGAACCCATATACCACAAGACTAGAGGCTACATTTTCATTAATCCTGTCAACCCGAGGTACCAGCTCCCACATTGAACTTTTACAAATCAAAACATTTAACACCAGCACCTCATGGATATTCTAAAAATGACAAATGAAAGTGGATTCAAAACTTTGCCTCCACCCAAAAATACTTTAAAGAACTCCTAATCACCAAACTCCATGACAAATACAAACCTGTCAAGACACCAAATCTAGTTCAGATATCACTATACCTGGATCTACAATAAACAAGTAGGATTTACTGAATATAAAGATGACAGAAACACATTTTTTTGTATCAACATGTTTATTAAATGGCCTGGCAACTACAACAGTAAACTAAGCAGCAGATTAAGATGAATGACAGTTTCCGAAAGTAAAAGAGAACGCTTAACAAAGAATTACACCTTAATGCCAAATTATACCCTTGGAATTAATTGGAATTGACTTTGAGCATTTTATAATTCGAAATCAGTATGTTATAGGTGGGTATAACCCATATTAGGAACAGCAGTGAGGGTTATTTCCACTTGTAAAAGATGAGATTACCCTAAGGTTCATAATTGATTAACTGTGGGCTTGTGTTGCCAAATACAGGAAAGAACACTAAAGCGATGACAACATCCAAGTAACATGTTGAGCAGTTCCAGCATTATGGAAACACTTGAACCTTAAAAGTTGCCTACAGTGGAAAATAACAAACACCACATTTTGAACATGTTGTCTAAACAAATGTCGAAATAAAACATCACAACTTGACTTCACAGCCAAAATAAGACCATCGAAGTTAAACGGACTCATAATCCAGTTAAGAGGGTTGGTAACCAAAAGGTCAGAAAAAGTTTTACAGATGGTTCACTGTAGATTCTTTTAATTTCTACGGTTGGGCATCGTTTGGATTTTAACAATTCTGATTCCAATTCCAATTCTTCCTTTCGATTCCGGTTCTTATCGATTCTTGCTTCCGATTCTTTGAGGGGTGGAGTTGAAACGGGTCACATGCCTATTTTCACAAATAAGAGGAAAGTTTTATTTTAATTCAATGGTGGTTTGCCGTTTTACAGGGCTTTTTCAATGTAAAATAAAGCCACGCTAGAGCGCTGCTTACTGTGCTCCAAGGCTGCAACACAACAAGCGCCTGGCCGCTAGGGAAACTAAAACTTGCGCATGTTAAATTGGGAAGTGATGATCGGATGTGAAACCAAATCCTCCAAACGATTCCAATAAAGGAACAATTCTACTGGAATCATAATTTTTTTAAACGATTCCAAGTAGGAATCGGTTCTCGATGCCCAATCCTATTAACTTCTTTAAAAAAAATAAATAAAAAAAAAAAAAAATCACAATTTGAGTAGATCTGTCAGTAATACATTTGAAAAAGAAACATATTTGGTAAAACAAATTACTAAATGCAATTAAGTGTTCTACCCAACTACATCTCAAGTATCAAGCAATGGCAGCATTAATGTGAGCTTAATAAGAAATTGTACATAACATGAAATTGATATTTTGAGTTTATGGATTTTTAAAGTGTTTTCCAGATCATTTCCCCAGAAAAAGGTGGTGACAGGTAACTTTTATCCCCAGCAAACACCACAGCTCCACCCCCACCAAAGTTTCAAGACCGAGCTCTGACGCAACATTCAGGAATGTCTTTCTGCTTTCAAAAATCATCAATCATCAGCTTAAGAAAGTTACAGAGGGGTTTACAAACCAACTGTTTTAATCCTACAATAGTTCTTCTCAAATGGGCTTTACATATTCAATCTAGCAAAATGAATCACTTAATTTGGTCACTTGCAATGAAGCATTCACGACACCAAAGCAACAAAACCTGTGTTGCATAAAAACATCATACAGTGAATAATACAATGATTTATGGGACAGGACATTTTCTTTTGCTTTTTTTTTTTTATAATTCTGAAAGTGCAATTCATCATGTATCCAATAACTGAAAATATGATTTAAGATGAGGCTGATAAGCTAGGTGAAAAAATGGAAGTCATTTCTGAACTAAAGCTGAGAGCATGGGTGAAAATTTGTTCATATTCCTGTACAATATTTACGTTTTAAAACCATGAAATGGGAGTATTTTTTTGTGTGGTTTTAATCATATATATATATTCAGTGTTTTATTCCCTCTGAACTAATTTTTTTTTTTTTGACACCTAGCATTCAGTCTTCGTAATTATGTAATTGCACTTAGAAATAAAAAATATATACACACCAAAATCCCATTTATAAATGAGCATTAAAGTGCCCAGTTAAATTGTTTGAAATCAGATTAGCAAACGTTTTTTTTTTTCTGGGATATATGATATCCCAAAAATGGCAAATGAGGATTTGTTTGTCTCTCAATACAAACACTTAGGTTTTTAAAATTCTCCTATTAATTAAACAGCTGATAGCTGGCATCCTGCAAATGATCATGTTGATGCCTAAATTCCAGAGAGAAAAGCATCAAAGGTTCTTGGTTTTCTTCTGAGAATTGACGTTAAGCGCTGTCTGTCACAGGCTGCAGGGAGAACAGGGGAGAGCAATTAAAAGGAATTATTACATTTAGTGTCTCTGACATGCAACATAAACATACGATTTTATAATTTATTTTTGACATGGTCCTTAAGTATCTATACTTAATATTACTGCTGAATAAGGCAAGTGTTTCACCTTATCTGCTGTTAGCTGGCTTCCTGCTGGAGCCTTTTCCTGGGCCTCTGCTTTTGACTCGCTCTGTGATGAGGGAGCAGTTACCTTGGGTCCAGTCACATCGTTGAGCTTGGCCTCCACGTTAGACTTGTTGCAGTCTACTTTAGAATCACCTTCTGCCTCTGTGTCCTTCGGCCGCTTGGGTGATGCCTAGCGAAAAGGTTTAAGGAAGGGTCAGAGAGACAGAAAGCTCAACTATGAAGTGACTAGAAAGCTCTATACTTGGACCGTGTATGACTGACATGACTCAAAGCTCACCTCTGTGGACTCCTCTGCTTTTCGTTTAGTTCCTCCCTTCTCGTTCTTCTCGTCGATGACCAGGGCCCCTTCATCCTCATCACTGCTGCCCTCGGCATTGACTTTCTTTGAACTGCCTGTATCCCCTGCTCCTTCTGACGCGTTTTCCTTCTTCGCTGACTACAGGCAAAGATTGAAAAAAATAGTGTAAGAAAAGGAGTTGGACACAAAGAGCACACACCAAAGTCTAATATATGTCTTGAATTAGTAAACACTGCCGTTCTCTTACATTCTAAAATTATGGTTAATGTAATGACTGTAACTTGTGCAGAAACTGATTTCACCAGGTTCATACAGACATGAGTTTTGTAGAAAAGTGTTGCACTGACTACAAGTTATATCACACTCTCTCAATGCATGATCGGTTGTGTTGCTTGGTAGAAAAGTGTCTCATTTATCTTGCCTTTGTTTGCATCTCTGTGCAACAATCAAGTAAACAGAGGTTGTACTAAAAACTATTGACAAGTTTTCTGTTGCTGCCATTTTTGGCTTTCATCTATTACAGTTTGTTTACTTTACAAAATGTGACATTACACAGGGCACAAACATAATGTTGATTACCGACAGTACAATAAAACACACTTGGCCTCTATCTTAGAAATACACATACCTCGTAGCCTTCATGCGTGACGGTGGGGTTGTTCTCAATCTCCCAGAGTCCCTCAGCGAAGCCTTTCCTCTTGTTTGCTTTTCCAAACTTCTCCTTGTTTTCATCGTACAGGCACAAATCTTTGGCCCCGAGGAACGCCCTGTGGTGGTCAAACATAACTCAATGAGTAGGGCTGTACCGAATGTCTTTTTTTTCTTTTTTTACACTTGAAGCCTCTTTTGAGGTTTTCAAATGAAGCTTTGAATGTCTGTCTTTATGACATCACTCTAAAAAAAAACAAATCCTCAAACTAAATCCTCAATTTGAATAAAGTGATACATCTGATAAAATTAGGTCATTTTTTATTGAATCAACTTTCTTTAATGACATAAAATCATTAGTCAATTATTACTTGATCAACAGAAATGAATCAATGATGATTTTGACAACTGACTGTTCAAGTAAATCAATATACATTTTTGTAATTAACCATGTTGGAGAGAGCTCGCACTGGACATTGTTTTGTTAATGTTTTGTGTTCAGAGGTCAAAAATTGTCAAAGAGTCACCCAACAGAATATATTGGATTATCTGCAGACAAGCAAATTCAAGTGAACTCTGAAGATGTAAAATGTTATGAAAATCAGGCCAGTTTGAGATAACTCATCTTGGACAAAAGTGTGGATCAAGGGAGATTTTGACGACAACACCGTTCAGGGAAAGTCACAGGGTCATAAAAATAGCTACAGAGGGGTTTGGTTCTGAACCTTTATATGTACTACATAGGTGCGTTCCATGGTTAATGTAATACACCTAAATGGACACATACAGATAAACTAGTTTTCAGCAGTATTTTCAGGTATTACTGGTATTTTCCAAATGGCCGAAACAAGTTTATGAGGGATGTTCATTTTCATTTTATTCAGTTCCTAATGTTTCTGTCATAATTTCGGCTCAACTCTGAATAAGAAAACATGAACACACATTACTTACGTCTCATGCGTCCCAAAAAAGAACACCTGGTACTTGTTTGAGGGGGACTTCACAGCTCCTTCAGGTAACTCGTCAATCTGTGAATTATAAACACAGTTTCTTGAGAGAGGATGCTGAGAAATCCCCAAATCAAAGCAACTCTTTAGGAAAACGACAATGAAGAAAAACACAAAGCCAAAAGTAGATTAAAAATACTGAAGTGACAAACACAGGACCACTGGACCAACAAACCGATGACGGTCACTATTATTCTGAAGAATTTTGTGACTTTAAAAACTCAATTTGGAAAACAAGACAGTCCAAAAATATATATAACTTAAAATGATAAAAGAGATAAGAACAGCAAATCATGTTTGAGAGGCTTGAACCAGAAAATATTGTGGCATTTGTGAATAAATGACTAATCACTAGACTAATGAACTAACAGTTCCCACAGTAGGGGTAGTAATGCTAAATGCTAGGCTTATACAACTGGACAGTACTATGGAGTACTCTTCATTGCTAATTGAGAGGTATTTTAAATTGATTGCTCAGCTCAAATAGGTTTTACCAGGTATTGTTAAAATCCCTTCTAATTCAACTCCTAAAATACAACTGAGAACAGGGGTCACTCCACTTTTTGCGTCCACGTCACGTCTTATGTTTAACATGCAGTACACTGTTTGGCTCCACCACTCTGCCAATATTTATTGGTGTTTTTACAAAAGAGCACAGCGAGACACTGGGGCACAGGAAGGCATGGCGTCCGTTTGCAAACTGCCAGACAAGCCTTTTAGCATTCCCAGATAGGGCCACTGTGTCAGGATAGGTGGGGCAGGACCTGTAGCCTGCTGACAAGGGACATGGCTGATAAGACTGAGAAAAAGGAGGGAAGAGGCAGATCAATACTGACACTAACTTAACTAGTTTAGGTGATAGTACAGATTCATTTATTTAGTGGCACTCTCAATAAACCAAAAGACTGTTTTTTGTATGGGTTGCTCTATCATTCAAATGTAAGAAAGATTGCTACATCAAAAACAGAAACACTGAAACTGAAATCCTTTCAGCTGTTCAGGCCAGTTGTGGTTGGGGGTTACAAGTTATTTTGTTTCCACATTTTATCCGTTATAGTTTTGGCTCTAGTACTGCATAAAGTACCACATTCTTCTGTTTTTTTCATCCACATTTTCTCTTAAGTATAAACATAACCGTATTTATAAAGCTCTGAGTGAGGCTGCGTTTGAGAGGGAAATGTAACATAGTTAAAAGTTCACGTTTTCGCCCTTGCTGAATGATTAGGAAACGCCGAGTGCTATGTTGGGCTGCTGTGTGTTTATGGACCTTTTAGACATTACGTTATGGTCTTACACCACTGTTTTTATTAGACAAAACTGTACCGTAATGGAAGTAATTACAACAAGCAGAAACACTTAGCTAGCTACTTGTCGCAACAAGGGTGGGTATGTTTACAAAGTATCAAAGCATATGGCTACACAAGCAGCCATGTGTAGTCTGTAAAATGCAACAGTTATTAAGGAAACTTATTTATCATGTAACTTAACGTTAGTTATAACGTGGATTCCTGTTTGTGTCCTCAGTAGCCCAACTTTGCGTTAAGATATCCTTTGCTAACTATACTGGACAGACGTTAACGTTGTGTATGGCATGACCGTTAACTTGTAACTGACTCTTCCCGTTACCCAACTGCTCTTTTTAAGGGTAAGCTAAGTTAACATTAGCCTAACGGGCCCCCTGGGAGACGACAGCGGCACATGAAAAGCAGCGTTGGTAGCAGAGAGCAGCTAACTACAACATTCATATTTAGCTAGTTAACCGAGTAGGGTAATTTGGTGTCTGTCTACACGATGACTCACCCGAAAGAAATTTGCAACTGTCTACAGTTGGCTGGCTGTGTGTGGATGCTGGGCAACGACCAAGCTAACAGCTAGGCTAACTCATGGTAGCTAACTGTTACGTTAGGCCTTGCAGGTAAACAAGTAATATCAACATGCAGCCAAAAGGACTAAAATGAATAACAAACCTTAAGCTGGAAACAAGACATTAACGTCGAGTGCTTACCCTCGCAGGCCAGTGAGGATACCCCTTCATTTTAGCAAATACAAGATCTCCAGGTTTGTATTCTTTTTGCCTGTTGGACCTCGGCATGTTTCTTGCAGAAATGGCTTGGTATATAAGATATATGAATTAAAACACAGTAGTAGTTTTAATGTAGTGCAATGTCCGGATTGGTCAACACCTGCTGCAAACAAGCCAAGCGTCGGTTTGTCATCCAAATACCAGGCGCGGAAAACTGGAGCGAAGACGCGGTGGGCGACTTTTTTTCCGCGGATTCTGTGGACTAACGTTAACCACGGCCGGTGATAACGACACCGTTCTGGTTTATGTCTGAATAACGTTACAAATTCTAAACACGATAACTATTTGATTTTAACGTTATCCCACAACCCACTGGCTCGTCACTCGGACTGTTTGGGTTTGAAATTGAAACCCGCTTCCCACTTTGCAGACGCGCCCCCAGCACCTGATGAAGCTGCACAGTTAGCTAGCCAGCGCCCCTATCGACCAAAACCTCATACTGAAGGTATATTTCTCATGTAAAAAATAACCGCAATAATTTTTGGCAAACCAGCATTAAAAACGGTATTCGCTTGGAAATGCGCAGGACAATGTTTGATTAAAATACAAATTCAGGGTAACAATAGCATATGTTTATTCTTTTAAGGGATTTACCTTCAGTCAGCCAAAATAAATGGTCCAGGCTCAATTTCATGGCCTGATTAACCTGCAAGGAAGGCAAAGGCAAACATGTCCCATAAAAACAGCCGCTTGTGTCCTCTTATTGTGTGGTAATTTAATTAAACATTTATGAATATGCGACATAATAACAAATGTGTGACACAAAGACTCTCTTCAAGATAGGACCTCACTGTCAACTAAAAGGGGCCCTTTGTTTTATTAATAGTGTGCTAAGTGGTGCATAGTTTCAAACAAGATTTCAATAAAATTAGGACAAGCCTTTAGCTAAGCCTGTCTCCCAATTACTCCAATATACAGTTTACAACATTATCAGGAAAGGCTGTCATCATGCTCAAAACAGCTTAAATCCCAATTGTCCTCCATTTCAAATCAGTCAAAAGTATGTGGAAACCCACCCATAAGGGATTGTTGGACACCTCAATCCAAAACCATGGGCATAATATACTGCTTTACCAGCCTCCACTCCTCTGATTTTGGGACAAGATTTTGGGGGAGTTGTCAGCCACAGAGGTTGGGCAATAAAGCCTGGCTCGCAGTCTCTGGTCCAATTCCTTCCAAAGGTGTTTGATGGGTGGAGATGAAGTTCTTCCGTCCACACCAAACACAATTTCTTTACAGACCTTGATATGTGTATAGGGTATGTTAAAACAGGAAAAGGCCTTCCTCAAACTATTCCCACAAAGTTGTCAAAATAGAACTAGCAGGCTAGCCACAGCTGTTTTAATCCTCTAGGGGGCCCCAAGGCATGAATTGTGGGCCCCTGTTCAGTCTCACAATTCCCTCCAACACAGTGAACCTGGAGCTTTTGCGACCCCTTGAGGGTCTGGGGCCCACTTTTCCCAGTTTGTATCTTGTCACTGTGTTGTTTCTCTTTATTTGTTTTTCTAAAGATATTTTAATCGAGCTTTACACCTTAATATTTTTGAATTGCTATTTCAGTTGTAGAAGATGGTGGATCACCAACAGGGCTGTAGCCAGAATTTAAAAAAAAATATTGATGTCATGAGTCTGGCGAAGCGAGACTAGAAGTTCCCCTAATACACCCTTGTTCGACTCTTGAAATGTTTGACCAGAACTAAGGTTTTAAATGACTTGGATTTTTCATGTTTTATTTAGTCAGTCATTCAATAATCCTTTCTGAGAATTTTATTATCTAATCTGAAGGTCTACATTGTGTTTCAAAGCCTTCTTAAACTAGCAAGAATAAAATGGGGCACATGTCTTTATTAATATATGATTTTGTTGGACTAAAGGTGTAGTCAAATTTAAACACATTAAGTCTAAGAAATACTGGAATCGGCCTATAATACACTAACCATGTGTACGTTTTAGAATGTCAGCTCAATGCTGTTTGCTAAAACCCACAGATTCCATGTAAGTCCAAATCTAATCACCTGCTATATTAGATTTGTTTCAGATACTGTAACGTTAAATTGATGTTTACGCCTTTTACAGTCACTGGTTATACACACTTGGTCCGTTAGGGGCGTTAATGCTCTGAAGTTGTTTACCAACTTATTACAAACAGAAGAAGAAGAAACAGGCTGCGCAGAAAGCTGCGCAGCCTGTTTCTTTAATCATGTACGATCGAGGCGAATGTTTTGATGGAGTCTAGGGACTAAAAAAAAAACAACTCAGTTTTGTGCTGTTTAATCACACCTGCTGCACCATCCGATGTTGTATTATGTGCAGTAACAGATCTGAGACGAATTTAGTTTGACGAAGCAAGAAAGTGCCAGTTAGCTAATATCGTTTGCTGCGGCGGCCTAGCTAACGTTAGCTAGCTAGCGCTGTGAAGTTGGGACAATCCTTTCATGCAATGAGCTTACCGTGAGGCACTCTTTTTACCCTGCTGTGTTCTTGTTACTACAGCCCCACTCGTAATTATTTCATTATCTTTGTGGCTATTACTATCAAAGATTATCGTACCTTTAATTGAAGTAAGATTGTCGGAAAGTGTGAGTACGGCTTCTTGAGACCAAATCCAGGGAAAGTGGTTATCCATGTCCACGAGTTCTTGCAGATTAATCATTTTTAATATCATCAGCAAACATGTCTTTAGTCGCCTATGGCAGCAGTGATGATAGTGACTCAGAAGAAACCTCGACTTCTGCCCCACCGCAGAGCAAAGTCAGCACAGGAGGGCTCTTCTCACTCTTGCCTGCTCCTAAAAAGCCAGTATCGGCAGGAGGAAACGGTGGGCCAAGAAAGGAGACAAAAGCGAACTGTTCAGCAGGGGACAACACGTCAAACGATGACCTAGATCCTCGGCCATCTAAAGGAGTCTTATTTTCAAGTCTGCCTAAGCCGAGGAAGCGAACAGAGCCTGTCAAGATCACTGTACCACAGATCCAGAGACGGGATGTGAGTACTGAGTTGTATAAAAACGTTTGCTTTTATATATTGTAGCTCCTGTGGTATGTAATCTGGTTGTAATTCATAATCTGTCTATTTCTTGCCCACAGTCAGACTCTGATGATGATGATGAACCAGCAAAGAAGAAACTACATCCTCAGGTAAGAGGATCTTTCACTGTCTGCGGTTACATTCACAGTCACCTCAATTGTTGTTCTTATCCCAGTTGGTTTTATTGAAGATGGTTTAAGGAACACTTAAACCCGTTTTTAAAATGATTTCCATTGAAACCGAGCTTGCTCATCTTGCAGACCCAACATATGACATTTCCATTCATATCCCTTTCCTCTTCCAGGGTTCAGGTCTTTCCTCCCTTCTACCACAACCCAAAAACCTGACCAGGAAGGAGATTGATAGACCCCTGATTCCTTACACACTCACCAAGCGCCAAGAACCCAAAGGGCCCAAGCCTGGAACGCCAGCTCAGGGTGTGCTTGGTTCTAGCGCGTCTCCCTCTGCAATCAAAGCTGCAGCAAAATCAGCCGCCCTGCAGCTGGCTCGACAAATAGCCACTGACGACCAGGATAACGAGGAGGAAATCACCCCACAGAACTACTTTTCTCTGGGTGAGAGCTCCCAGCCTCTCCCTGCAGTCATCCCAATCTTAGACCCTGAGCCATCAGCCCCCGCAGAACCTCTTGCACCTGCACCTGCAGATGCAGATGAGCCGGGTCAGTCAGATGCCCCTCTCGACTTTGGAGGAAACCATGAGGGAGCTGGTGCATGGGGAGGTCAATATCCTCAGTTTGAACAGCCCATGGCAGGCCCAGAAGCTCTCCCTCAGGTAATCATGACTCATAAAGTATCTTATACTGCATATATACATGTCAGCCGAATGGCTTTAGATTCCAATTACGCTGACTGTTCAAATTTACTTGAGTAATTAGATTAACTGGACTATTTAAGAATATGTTAACAAAAGGCCAATCCAGTTCTACAGTCCTCTTGTTAATGCTGGATTATTTCAGTCAGTTCATCACATCTGAGTGCAATTATGGAAGCTTTTACTTTATGAATGGTTGAGGCATGCATTCACTTGCATGTTATCTAGTCACATGCTACAGATACTGTTTACAGTATACACACTCAAAAATACAAGAAGAGCACCTTAACATCCATAAATAATACCAACGAATATGCATGGAGGCTACAGAGCCAACTTCTTGTCTTTTATAGCCTCAGGTCTGTCGAGTGTTTGCAGTGAAATCCTTGTTTTGCCATACAGAAACATTAACCACGCACAGTATCCATTAGTCTGCACAGAAAGGCTGTCGGCATCCCAACACATTACCGGTTAAGGGAAAGCCAGAGGCCTCCCGACACAAATCGCAGTGGAAATGGAACATTACTTTAAGAGACATCCCAACATTTTCTCTTTTGACAGGGATATTATAATGAGACATACTACCAAAATCCTGATGCTGGATCGGCAGAGACTGAAGAGCCTGGCAACTCTGCCATGTTTGATGATGAAGCGGTAAGACGTTTCTTCTATCTGTATTGTTTTGCTATATAACTCCATACTTAATAAATAGGGCTAATTATTGATAATTTGAGCAGCTGCAGGTTAAAAACCGTTCTTTAACTGAAATGAGCATTTTCTTCCTGTGCTTCAGTTCATGCGGCTGCAAGGGAAACGGAACAGGGGCAAAGAGGAGGTGAAGTTTCTGGAGATCAAAGGGGACGACCAGCTAAGTGGCAACCAGCAGTGGATGACCAAGAACATGACAGAAGAGAAGCAGGCCCGTCAGTCCTTCAGCAAGGTGACCTGACTAGATCTCAAGTCTTAGCCAATTTTGCTAAGAAACAACACTACAACACATTTTACTTTATGTATTGTCCACTTCTTCTCATTTCTGCAGAAAAAAGGAGAACAGCCTACAGGACAACAGCGACGCAAGCATCAGATAACCTATCTCATTCACCAGGTGAGTGCTGCTAAAGCCCATATTATACTTACCATATTTATCCAATGTAAATTCTGTCATCCGATCATGTTTTCCACGGTCCGTGGGGACGTCTGTGTAGTCCTTGAAAGGCTACATTATAGTTCTTTTGACACACGCAAACACAAACAATATATTGGAGCTAAGGCAAGTGCTTCTAGTAGACCGACCTGGCAAAATTCCAGTTTGTTTTGAAAGTGATGCAGAGCATGGTGTGAGTCGGGGTTTCTGTACCAACCAACACATTCAGCTCCAAGTTGTTGGCTGCCATGCTTGTTTTTACAAAGAAAACATCAAGCTTTGTGTTGCTGCAAGATGACGAGCCTACACAAGGCATTCAAACAAGCTAAAAATAGTAGCCAAATTTCTGTTAACTTTGCCTGTAGCTTTTTGTTTAACATTGAGAGTAATTGGCTATACAATCATGTTGGGTGTTTTATTTTTACACACCCTGGATGGTATTCAAAGTTGTGCACAAGGTGGGGATTTATTTATATTGTTAAGCTGGTTGGTATGTATAGCTCACATTTGTCTGTGTACTTACTCAGGCTTATGGATTCTCTAAAAGCAGGTTTCCTCCCAGATATCTCTGGTAGTCTGAACCCCAAAATTAGAATTGCATACTGTGTGCACATCCCACACTGTCCACAAGCATTTGATAGTTGTAGCACTTGACATTTAATGAAAACAGATTTGGCCAGCGGACTGCATTTTTTCTCTCTCTTATCTTACACAATTTTCTTCTTTCACAGGCAAAGGAACGTGAGCTGGAGCTGAAGAACAGTTGGGCAGACAACAAGCTAACCCGCCGGCAGACACAGGCCAAATACGGTTTCTAAATGTCATACTGTGGACTATTGGCAGCATGTGGAAACCCTGCATCAGAAAGTAGAGTAGAGCTTTCCCTACACAATGAGGAAACTTGTTCGGGAAGAAACTATACACACCGTAATACAGATTTTCTCTCCTGCCCTCCCTACTGTATTTGTGTTGAATTATTATTCAGTAGTTTTTTTTGGTCAATAGTTTCATAAGGTGTAACTTCTGTACGAAAAATCCAGCCACAGCCGATTCCTTTACAGTAACTATAGGCTCTATACATACAAATAAACCTGTGGCAGAGATGACGTAACGTGACCCTCAAGTGGCCATTATAAATGCTTTCCTTTGAACGTGTATGCATATTCATACAGCAAACATTGATGTATGAATCCTTTTTTGTTTTTGATACAGATGACTCAGCAACAGGTTTGGTTCTCTGGCAATTACACAAATGTTAGTAAAATGTTGACGCAGAGAAATGAACTGGAGTCAGTTAAAACCTGTGAGGCATTACATATTTATACGTTGAATCAACAATTTTGTAATATAAAATAAAGGTGATATTGGAATACATATGCTGCAGTTGCTCGTAATGACTAATTAAATTAAGGATGTAAAAGTTGTCCATGTTGCTTGTATTTCATCCCTATTTGTTTTTTTTTATTTACTTCATGGTCTTACATTGAAAACTTCAAAGTTGTGAAAGAGCATACCTGCAACTACATCTGTTCTAAGGAGGTTTTGCATAAATAAATTGCCAGAGAACCACACATGCATTTCACTTTTAGCTGGTTCTTTAGCTACCATCAGGCCAGAAAACCATCTGATTTTAACATGAAACAGGAACTTAGTATTTTTTACCTGGCTGCATCCAGCATGCATCTTACAGATTCAGTAGTTTTTCTCCTAAATACCAATTACTTTTTAGTACTGTGCTATTGGCAGCGAGGCAGCACATTTAGCCTCTTGAAGATGCCCTAAATGGCAATCCCATTCATTTCAAACTGTTTTATTTTAGGTGGTTAAGGAGGCTGTAACTATTTCTTTTCGCTGCTCCAATTATAGGAAGATTCTGCCGTCAAAATGAATGTGTATGTGGCTTTTTTTCTCTGCCGGAGAGCAGAATGTTTAAAAAAAAAACGTTTAAGGGAAACTGCTATGAACTTTTTAATGTGGAGAAACAAAAAACACTGCCAATCTCTCCATTTTTGGAGAATATTGCAGATTTCTGCTTTCTCTCTTTGATTGATGTGAATATTGTCCTTGCATCAGTCTTTCCCATTCTGCAATTAAGCCTTTTTAAATGGCTTTTCACTGAAGCACTGACATTTATTCAGGCTCTAATTTTTTCCTCCTTTAAAAAAAAAAGCAATTAGAAGTCCCCCCTCCAATATGTTTTGTTTTTCAAGCAGAAAATAGAATACAAATGTAAACTCGTGAGCCAGGCTGCTAAAAGCACTATATGTCATGACATGGATTTTGTAGAGAGCTTCATATGTTAACTATGTCTCGGTGTGGTGGCGGCTTTGTAGTCGGCCACCATTCTTGTATCCACACATGCACAAGCTGATCTGCCTTAAAACTGACTCGAACGTTTGGCAGAAACATACCTTATATATAGCTGCCATACTTCATAAATATGTAGAGCTTGTGTCAGAGCATATTTACACACATGGCAGCCCGAAGCAAGTAGCTGACAGTCTGAATACATATCGTCACACACAACTTAGAGACTCAGAGGCTGAATGCTATTTGTGCGAGCTCCAGCTTTTTATTTTCCTCCACACCTATTGGACAGTGCAAAGCGTGTTTGGATGAAATAACATTTCTTTAAAATTAATCAGGCACTCACAGTACTCCCTGGTTAATTACATATCCGTTTAATTACCTTAACATTGACCTCAGCTGATTTCATGTTACAATTAACAAAGCATACAACTGTATTAGGCACTGACATTTCAAATTCGGTGACTAACGTGTTTGACGACATTGCTGGGAAAAACCTTTTTGTTTATACTATATTTTGTTATGTGTGTTGTGCAGTTAAAATTAATGAATAAATATTTGTCTTTCCGGGCTACATACTTCTGAATACAACTGGGTAGTTTCTGGTTATGTCCGCTATCTTTATGATATACATACGGTAAGATTACAAAAGATCAGTTTATCCAACTATAATTTAGAGTTCACGTGTAATTGTAAATTTGTAATTGTAATAATTGTAAATAACTGAATAATGACGCAGACAACTTTTTATGCATGTATAATGTGTATTATAAGTAAACCATATTTATTGTAGTTTTATGCACATCTTCATTTGGAGTCATCTTTTTTCGGGCTGTCACTTGGTGGTGCTGTTGTGTCTTGACTCATCCGTGTACTTGCTGCAGTTTGATCTTGATCAGCAGAGACTCCTGCTAAGGCTGCAGCTTCACTAACTTGACTCCCAGAGTCTTTACCTGCTTCAGCTTCCACTGTAGCATCAGAAACAGCCTGCACAGCAGCTTCCCCCTCAGCAGCAGCAGAAACCACCTCCTCAGCGGCAGTTTCTGAGACGTCTGTGGTCGCCTGTGGCTGCTGCATTTGTGTTTTCAATTGTCGCTGATAACTTGCAGACGGGTCTTCATATGGCACCAGTGAAATGGGGATGCGAACTGTGTCCATTCCATTAACCTGAAAGATAAAAAAATATGAAAAGTAAGTAGTCTGGTCTTTGGTAGAACAACAGCCGTAACCTGCTTCTGTTTAATGAGGTTTTTAATGGTTTCCAGGTGTGGGAGGGTGACATGACGTGCTCTTGGTGAAGAAATAGTAATAGTAACAAAATGTTAAGAATCAAGGTAATTCTCTATGGAAAATGTTAGCCATTTCTTGAATGTGGCTACTGCATTTTGCAAGAATATCAACATGCGTTTTTCTTGCAACATGCAGTACCCATATGTAAACAAACTTAACATTTTAAACACTAGTTGGTTGGAATAAATTTCTACTAGCCACTAAAAAGACATGTATAGCGTGGAGCTACACTTGCTGCAAATGTTTGATAATAAAATGATGCACTGAAAAAAACATTTCTTACCGTAACTTCACACCAGTAGTCACCAGAGTCCTTGACTGACTCAAATGGGAGACTCAGTGCATGAGGTGGCACAACAACTCCCAGCTGAGGAAAAGTTGTATTAAAGTAAATAAACAATTAATTGTATGTTCAGCAGAAGCACTTACTTGATGTCAAACAGGACAAAAAAAGTGAATGAGAAGAGAGACAAAGACGGCCATACCTTCTTTTGAAACTGCCTGCAGACAACCTCTTTAGTGAGCTGGAATTCATCCGAAGGCATTTTAAGTATCTTTAACTTGGAGCGTTTAAGGAGCGCCACTGTCTGTACAAAAAAAATAAAAAATAACACATAAGGAAACCTTTGTTAAAAAACTGACAGCAGTTTGTATGTTGTTCCTTCCATCTCTTGACTCCAGCATAGGACCTAAGTAGTAAAAATCTGAAAACAATGAAATGCTTTTAGATAACTCACCAATTGTCCAGTGCGGGTTTGGATTCTTTCCTCTGGCTTCCCCTCACGCAGAAGCTGTTGGTAAAAAAAAAAAAAAGGTGACAATGGTTAACAGCTACACATTGCTATCCAATATGTGGGCATATAAATGACAGTGTTAAAATGAAGTACACACTCTTAACTCCTCAGCAAACATCTGTTTGTTCTCCGGCGATGGATACACTGCAAGGCCTTGTAGCAGCAGCTTATTTCTGCCGACAGACTTTTTTACAAACACAGTGTCTCCTCGTCCACCGAGCTCTGTAAGGACAACGTTATTTTAATAATGTAAAGAGTTCCATTGGTGCAAAAAAAATAATTAAAATAAACTGTTTTACTTCCTGTGACAGCTCTGAAATCTTAGGTTTATGTGATCTGTTGAGAGCATTGTAGATACTCACTGGGTACTGTCTGAGTCAGGATGAGCTCCATCTTCTCCTTGGGAGCATGTTTGATGTCTTCAACCAACTTGTAGATTCTGTGTCTTCGAGGGTGAAGCCTTGGCGGACTGCCTACTTTAGATAAGGGCACCTGCCACCAGCGCTCCACCACAACTGTATTCTGTGGAAACATCCAGCACACACTTTATTTCTTCTGTCATGTCTTGTAGCCGTCACAAAACTTCAGTTTATGTTAGTTGTGTGGGTTTGTTATCTTTGTTTTTATGGCTCTCCAGCAGAACAGTAGTGAGAAAAAGGTAATAAAAAGGTGGGCCAGTATGTTCTTGTGGACCCAGTTCTTCAGATTTCGCCACATGTCATATATAAAAGAATATTGCAAAGACAGCTATTTTTATTTAAAGCTCATATCGATTGACGCTGACAATGTGTTAATGAGGTACATTTTGAGATATAATGCAGGGTGCTTGTGTCACTTTTAGGCTAATTAAATATTTTTGGGTTTTGGACTGATGGTCTGATCAAATTTAGGATTTAAAGACAAAGGCTCTGGGAAGATCCTTTTCACAACTTTATGACATTTTATACACTTAAATATATAATCAACAGATTCATTAATCACGGTCCTGAGTTAAAGCAGTTTCAAACCCTGGCAGATTACTTATTACTTTGATTAAAAAAGTGCAGAGACACTTACCTGAGCAGGACTCAGAGAGAAACTCCTGACAGCCGGCTGACGGAGCAGATCGTGAAGGACACGGCGGCCTGAGCTCCACATGTTCATTAAGACCGTAATTCACCACTTTCAATTATTCATATGAGATAAATCACAAAAAGTTCAATGCAGTCTGGGCATAGGCACATCCAACGTTATATTATTCCTCAATTACCGGTCAAATAACCACAGCATGTATGTTAGCTACAAGCTAACTGGCGTTGTTTGTGTGACGTAAAAGGACCCCACCGGCTGAATTAGTAGTCGCGGAAAAAGCCTGAATTAAAAGTAATCACATTGGAAAATGTCAAAATCTGTGTTGTAAACATTAAACTAAGGTGACTAAATCAGAATGTTCAGGCTATTCAATAGTTTTCTTTTTTCGTTTGTACTGAATATGTTAACATTTTAAATGCAGTTCGTTTATAAGGTTATGGTTAATTTATAACCATAGTTCACAACGTAACAAAACAATGAGCCAACAAGCTTATCTTTGGTTCTGGTCTTTTATTTCTCTTTGTTTATGCTGCAGCAATTAGCTACTCTTTCTGGATTGCAGAGATAGTACCGGGGATTCATTGAAACATCAGTTATGTGGACTATAGAACGTTTTTTTTTCCCACACAATTAAATCATGCAAACAACATATCAAACTTTTATTTAAGCCATACAGCACAACATATTGTTACAATAATACCATCTTTAGTGGTGCAATCAAGAAAAGTTATTCCACTGCAGAAAATAACATTTAACATTTAACACACACACACACACACACACACACACACACACACACACACACACACACACACAGCATAGTAGAATATAAAAACACACTACCAATAACAATTTATTATCTATCTCAATACTGGATCAATATAAACTTCCACTAGATTATCTAACAACTTCTCTTGTATCGGCTCAAATGTTGACTGTTGGTGTCAACCTATTTTATACAGTCTATGGATGTTACAGTGCTGTTTTTATATTTGACTACACACCCTGTAGAGAATATTTAATGACAGACTGGCCTCAGCTCAGCAACTTGTGTGCTGTCACAGAAAACCAACAAATCGAAATGTTGCAAAAATGTTACTCAAGTGAAGTAAGGCACCTCGCCAAGCATTAACAGAAAGATAGCAGACAAATCTTGTTTTTAGAGCTGCTGTTTGAAATACTTTTACTTGTAGATGCCCTAAACTGTTATACCTACTGTATAACTATAAACTATAAAACATACCAAAAAACCCCACAAATAAACCTCAGCAGCAGGACCACTACTGTCATAATCTGGGAAAAGTTTCACTCCTGTCAAACCCATTGTAAATTCCTTCGACATTTGAAGACAAAAATTAAAATCACACATCACCGGCAATGGGTTGAGAATCACTTGTCGCACCATAGAAACTAAAGCGGCTGGGTATCAATCTGCGTCCTGCAATTATAGTGTTACAGCAGGTCAGCAGGGCAAAGCAGCATCCGCAGAAGAAGATGAAAGTCGTAACGACCCACACTAGAGTGGTGACAGTGAAGGCAAACTGGTAGGTTGTCCTGTGGCAGTACTGAGATGTTCCTGGTGTGTAGCTGGGAGGATAGACAGGATAAACCCAAATAGTGCCTACAGGGGAACATTTTAATTTAATTTAGAGTTAAGACTACAAACTAAACTGAACGTAAAGGCCCTGAAAACATATTTTCTCAATCAGATTTTTACTATGAGTGATCTGGTCCAACATGAACACAAACTGTTTGATTTTCTGTCTGTGCCTGTGCTGTTTTCACTGGTTTAAAGTATGTTTGAGGAAAAAAAGGATCAGGATTTAACATTTGAATCTGATTTTGATGACAGTTGGTGGGTTGTTTGGTCATTGTCAATCAACTGATTAAATCTAATAAAACCACACCTACACAGTACTGACAGAGCAGACTACTTGAGATTTTGAGTGTTAAACTCTTTTTTGTCTAACTTTAAAGCCCCTGAAAACATGCCTTCAAATTTAATGTTGTAAATAAATACTTAAGAGGGGCTTTAAACTAAGCATTGTATGTGTTTTTTAATTGTAGTGGAGTATAAAGTTGTATCACATGAAATACTGTACAGCACTTGAGTATACTTAGTTACTTTACACTACTATCGGATTCCATGCAAGCATGTAGAGTCCAGAGAGATTTATCTTGCTTAAACACAACATTTTTGTGACATTTTCTCCCACCTGCAATGAGCCAGCAGAAATTGAAGAGGTGCAAGATGACCGTGCAGGCCAAGCACATGATGGAAACCATGCCGTCCCCGGGGTTGGCCCTGGTGTAGGTCAGAGACAGAGAGAGGAGGCTGGTCGTTCCCAGCACTATGAGGTAAATGGGGATGTTGGGCTGTACTGGACAACCGTGCAGATGTGTAGCCCCTATAAAGCAGGTGGCCAGAACCAGAAAAAATGTCAATATTAACAAAGGATCATGAAAAAGTCTGCAAAACATACTGCTTGCTGTCAAAAATCTGAAAAATGTTGCTGTGATCAAACGGTAGTAAACCCACCCAAAGCAATGGCTGCAATCATAACCATCCACCAAATAATATTCACCACAACTATGAGAAAGAAAGAGGGAAAGGGTCAAGGATTGGTATAACAGTAAAACATAAAATAAGGCAGAAGGCAGGCATAAGAGCAATGAAGAAAAGACTTCTAACCAAGTGATGAAATCTGCACGGCACTCTGAGGCCTGACTTCGGACTGTGGAGACGGGTTCATATCTGCAGTAAAGAAGTCTTGTTACAATTATACACAAGCATCAACAGGAAGAGGAGTGCAGCAGCAGTGTCATACCGTACCTGTCCAGCTCTGAATGGAGACACTTTAAAGCCTTTTTTCTTCTTCCAGTATTAACTAAATGAGTGTAGCATGAGTCGGCGTTAGTTACTTCTTAACGTCCGTTGCTGTTTTGGCAGGATGTTAAGACATATTGTTTCAAGCCAAAGCATTTCAACAACTATTTCGCAACACTCTCTGTGTTTAACTAGGAGGAAATAATGATAAGTCTGTTATCTGAAAGTATCTGCATGCAAAGTGTGGTTTGAGCTACAAACCAGTCACGAGGTGTCCTATTTCTCTTGCAAATCACACTTTTCTGAAATTTTACATTTTGAAATTCATTGGTCAATAAATTGCATAGATTGCATGGTGCAGCACGAAGGTCAATTAATGCAATCCAGCACTGAAAAGACAATGTGATGCACTTGTAGTTACACAGACAGGAAACGCTGTATTATCAGCTCTCATCAGTGTGATAGTAATTACACAGGCTGCACTTGCATCACACATATGATCATTTAATTTTTTCTGTAGTTTTCTGAGCAGTTGGTTAAACATTAATATAGGCCTATGTTAGTCTTATTTGAATAATATATAGTATTCAAATGATTCTTAAAAAGTGCATTTCAATTTGACACAAAATATGGCTTGTTTTTTACAATGGTTGGTTTGGAACAAACAAGTAAAAGCCAAAATAATTATTGATCAAATCTTCAGAAATAAACCTCATTTAAGAGTTTTAAACAGGTAAACCGTGATGGCCAATTTCCCGCTTGTTTTCAATCTAGTTTTTAGATTCTTGCCAAGAACAGACTTCTACATTACCCAGAATGCAACACGTTCAGCCTCAAGTGACATCACTTAAGGCAATTTACATACGCACTGTAGGCGTTTTGAGGGGGTACGCTCTGAAATATCAGTAGCCTAACTGTGCTGTGTATTGAAAAATCCATGGTGCTGTCCATGGTGCTGAAGTAGCAGACAGATTTTAAATTGTGCCTTTTTTTTTTTTTGTCCCGCCCTTTTGTCAGTTTAAATCTTGGATCTATAATATTCTCTAACTATATAGGTAGGGGGAGGGGTTTAAAAAAAATTAGGCCAGAAATCCATTGCCTTGGGCTTCCTTTGTGTTGGCATTGTATACTTATGGTGCGTAGTTTCTGTCTCGCCCATGAGGAATTCTAAGTAATGACACTGTCGGCGCATCCACATGCTACAAGCCTTCTGTGATCGTGCATGCGCCCCACACCCCTTCTCCAAACAGTTGCTAGTATGATGGACTCTTCAGAAGAGGTAATTATCTTCACTCAAGCTTCTGCACGGGAAAGTCACCGGACGCCACAATCTTCTGAACACAGTCATGCTGAGAAATCCAGAGAGAGTTGTGTGGAGCTGATAGTTAGATTAACTTTGCAGCAACTCATTTGGCAATGGCTTGAATGTAACAGACGTTCATTAATATCAAAAAGTTACGCACTAAAGCTTTAAACTCCGGTTGATTTATGAGGACTATGGTTAACCTTTTCTCAGATCTCTGCAAGGTAAATCCAGACAGCTAGCTAGACTATCTGTTCAATCTGAGTTTTCTGTTGCATAAAACAACTTTTAAATACACCAAAACAAGTTCCTTCCGAGCCTATTTAGCAGCGGCACCACGGCTTTTCTCCGGTACAATAGACCAAGACGATTGTGATTGGTTTAAAGAAATGGCAATAAATCAGAGTACATTTTCCTCCCATCCCCAAATGGCCGGACTCTCCTCCAACGCGCTTTGGAGGAGGGTCTGGCAAAGCAAGATTTGTCGTGAGTTAGTCTCGCATTGCCAGACCTTCCTCTACAGCGCTGTGGAGGAGGGTCCACTTTGAAAAATTGAACAGATCGCCTTCTGCATATGCAGTAGTACTCCCCAAGATCTGTAAAAAGACAGACACTGATGTGTAAAATCGGTGGAGTTCTCTTTTCATGTGTAAAACTTGCCTTTAAAAAGTATGGGTAAAATAATAAAAAAAAATTTTTTTTTTTTAAAGGTAACAGTAAACCACGCAAAGACAATTAAGTCAAGTTGAAATGTTAGTAAGAATGTGTTTCAAATTGTGTGACAGTTAAAGTGGGTTTGTGAATCAAAGGTTGACACACTTGTTGCTGGTCACCATTAGCCTGACAAGCCAGACCCATGCTGCCGCTAGGGTGTGTCTAGATTTCTACGCTAGGCCGCCACCTCACACCCCAACGAGCCAGAACAGGATGTTAGTGCCAGGCATAGGCATAACTCCTGATAGCGACACAAAACCTGTCAGTGATCTCTGCAAATACATCTATATCAGCTGTTAGACTGGACATCTTTTTCCAAGGTGGCTTATTTTGGCTTATTTATCACAGTTACCTGACTGGTGATATTGTATATTCACAAAATGTGTCAAAACAGCAGTTATAACGCAGTGTTCACTGCCGTTTATTCCTGAACAAAACTTTATTATTAATTGTTATGTGACATTTATTTTGTTTCCTGTATCGTTGGTGAATGACACAACACACAATGAGAAGTTTTGTCCAAGGTTAGATCATGTTTGATACAGTAAAGTAGTAAGGTTACAACTATTGAATCCAAGCTACAACTGCAGTATTTGGTATCCATAGTGATGCCTCATTGATTGTATAGTCATTGACCGGTCTACTGTTCCCTCATACTTGATTTTGGCCTAGACATTAACAGTAACATGTTTGATTATCTTCTTTCTCAGTGAAGAAGTTGTATATTTTAAACCTGCCTTGCTATGTACTGCGTTAAAGGCCTGTCTTGTCTTTATGACATCTTTCAGCTGGAAGTCGATGATCATTTGAATAATAGGAGCAGCTGGGAAGTCCATGCATACGATTCCAAAGCGCTGGTTCAGGTCCGTCTTGGCCCTCAGGTAGCCGTACAGTTGTGCATTGATGCGCTGAGCTACAGCTCTGGGGTAGGCAAACACACCCGCTCCGCTGCTGTAGGTGAGAAAAATCTGGGCCTTGTTTCCTACAGGTGCAGCCTCAAGATGTTTATAGACACTCTGCCATTTCTCCTCCACATGCAGTAGTGTGGGTACCTACAAGGAACAGCAAATGTTTAATAACTGAAAAACATGACTATGAATTGCTTACCATGGGGGCACCCACTGCCATATGTTTTGGTCCTGTTCGCCAGGGGGTTGTCATATCCTTTCAAATGTACGTGGCACAGTTTTTGATCCTAACCCTTTGACCGCCATATTCGCAAACCAAGCTGTAGTTGTGGCCTTCTCTACACTGCTTAACAACTGATTCCCCTCAGTTTATACATGCTTGGAGGATGTAATGGTACACCCAAACTCAAATAGCTAAAGCATATACTCTGGGCTCAACTGAACAATTTTACAATCTAGCAACCTTGTATGCTTCTTTTTTTTCTTTTCTCCCTTCATTGTAGGCTAGAGTTGGTTTTGATGTGCCTGTTTGGTGATTTTTATTGGGAAAATGTAATAAAAATGTATGAATAATACTTTTTCATACCCTCCAGTGATCAGCTATGTCCAGGGAACCATAGCGCATCCCCAAGTCTGGCCCGGAAAAGTCTTGCAGGATAATGAGTTTCCCTCGGGCCTCTCTCATGGTTGGTATAAGCCGGCTGTGCCACAGCAGGTCCCAGTGAGCGTAACGATGGATGTAGTCCACAGCAGCACCGTATATGTCATACGTCTCACTGAATTCCTCCTTCAAACGCATCAGCACTGTCTCACTGGGATACTCTCGAAGGAAGTCAGCCACACCTTCCAGCACATGGCCAAAGTGTGCCCGCTGATAGGACACCCCGTGATGGATGGTGAGGTTCTCCTTGATGTGCCGGACACGGATGTCTAAGTAGCGGACGCCGGCTCTGAGTTGGTAGGCCAAGCTCCAGGTCTGGCACTCGGCATACACACCGCCGTACAGGGCCATGGTGTTGTGCGTCCCAGGCATGGTGACCTCAGACAGCGGCTGATCATCGGGGATGCTGGCCATCCAGGACGGGTTGAGGAACTCCGGGTTAGGTGTGTCATCATAGTCAGGTCTCTGAACGGCACCAGAACTTAAACCAATGACTCTAAAACATAAGAGAGATGCATAGTCTTTGTAGTAAATAATTCAGGTTTTCACAGGAGACTTTTCTTGTGCTCAGAGATTGTCAAAGGTTGGAGTCTTATTGTTCATGATGTGGGTGTTTAACTGTCAATATTGGTGATTAAAATTGTTATATTTTTGTGTAAAAAAACATTTAAGCAGTTGCATGGTTTGAATTAGCTGTTGGATTTCTTAAGTGTTACTCAAGTAAAAATAAATGATAATAAAAATAAAATGTCATACAAAACATAACACAGGAATGCAAATAAATACATTTGTACTCACTTATAGCCTTTGCTTGTTTTAGCTTTGTAATTAACAGTGTTTTTTCTTATTTCTCCTATTCCTTGTGTGTATTTGTTGACTTGAGTGATAAGCTGTGGCGTAAAACTGCCTTTGAGATAAATAAAGTTGTATGGAATTGAATTGTATTAAAATCTATGTGAATGAATACAATACTATTTAGTGTGTCAGAATGATCAATCTGACACATTTTCAGTTTACTCACCCCACTAGCACCATCAGCTCAATTAACAGCTTCTGCATTTTCACTGGACCTCCTCTGATGCCGTTCATCATTGATTGATTAGTTCTGATGATCAGCAAGAAAAATACAACTGAGGTCAGCATTTAATTAAATGTAACATAGGTTACAAATTGGCCAATGAGATGATCATTTAATTAGCCAGTGCAAGAATAATATATCTATTAATAAACTATCACTAAACTGGTCAACAGAACAATGAGATCAATAATCAAAACATACTGTACATTTACGACAGACAGGCAGCACAAGAGCTAGAACTTTAATAAATCAATATTTGTTCAATGTTTTATTAATTAATAAAACAGAGTAGATGATAGTAAAACTAAATTTCCAATCAGCTCTAATTCTCTCAGGCTTCCATGTACCTGCCTATTACTGAAAAAAAAAGGAAAACAATTTCCCTTCATGAAAGTGTCGGCCAATTTATAAACCAAACAAACAGTGAAAACAATTCGATCCCGTTCTATGCTGAGGTTGACCTCAGCTAACCCCTCCAGGCAATTTCAATGGCAGGCTTAAACCTTTTTAATCCCAAAAGTGAACCAAACCGTCCACGGCTGCTGGGTCAAACCTGCTGATGTTATGATGTGCTGCTCTGGTCCGCTCCGGACGGTTTATACCTGAAACCAGAAGTTGTTGGTCCTCTGTCCGGTCTGGGTGTCTGGGGACAGAAAGAGGGGAGAGAGAGAGAGAGAGGAGTGGGGGATCAGAGGCAAAATGACAGAGTCAGTGTGTCGACCTGGGATGTTATTGTGGGAAATACCATAGAGGAGCAGCTGAGCTCTACGTTACAGAGCAGAGGTGGGAGTAGAGGGGTGTGTTTGTGTGTGAGGGCTATTCATCTGATCATGTCCCTCATTTATTGTGGTTCAGAAACACATCAAAAAATCAAGTCAAGGAAGTGGATCAAACTAAATCCTATGAATTAGTGAATGTAGTGTTAAAGGTTTCTTTAAGACCACGTTGAGGATGTTTGCCTTGCTGTAACATCGCCATAATCTTATTTAATAAATTAAAAAAACTATTCAGAGAGTTAAGTGTAAAAGGCTAAAATGATTTAAAATACAAATTTGAATCTTGTCAGCAGAATTACTTTATAACTCGTATAATTCGTTTTAGCTACTACATCATTAAGGGCTTGTCTATGTGCATCAACTACAGGTGCATGTTTTCCCACAGTGTTCCTTATCAGTTAGTAAAAGCTCAAAAATAGGCCCCATATTGATAAGATATGTATCAATACAAAAGTAAGAATTTCAAAAGAGAGTGTAGTTTTGACTTAGATATGAGTATAGTATGGTCTACACAAATGTTTTTGCATATAAAAGGCTATTTTAAGAATAAATTACTAAAAGAAATGTAGCAGTATTTGAGTTTTTGTTTGGCTCACTACGATTGCCCATAGTTTTAATTGAATTATATGAAGAAAAACGGACAAAATTACAGACACACTCAGCACTAAGAATATCAAATACCCAACAAGGAGGAGGAGTATATATGTTTCTGTAATTATGTTATATTAGTAAGTTTCAAAGTTCACATACAGATTCAATTGATTTGGTTATAAAAAACCATAAAGAAAAAGCATATAACACAAAAAGGCATTATGCATAAAATTAGGTTTAATGTTAATATCTGATAAACATCTGGAACTGTTTGACTTGAACCAGGTGTACAAAACCTAACCTAATAACCTAACATAATGATACAACTACAAAAACTACTGAAAAACATTAAGTTGTGGGACAGTAGTCTGTGGTTTTAAATTGTTCCTGCATTTGTATTATTATTGTTGTTATTTTATTATTGTAACAAACATTGCTTTCACTCTACAGAAAAGTATTGCATTAACTTACAATGATGGTATTAAACAATTAAATCATAAAATTTTTTGTAAGCAGATTGATGGATGACAAAAATAAAGTTACCTCACCACGTGGTGCAAGAAGCAGCTGTCACACTATTTATTTATTTATTTAGGATCCCCATTAGTTGGTACCGAAGTAACAACTTTTCTTCCTGGGGTCCACACAACCAATAACTATACGACATGACTGTACATATTTCAAATTGTCTCAAAGGTTCAGAAAGACTGCAGCTTCCTCACAGATCAGATAAACTATCTGCCAAACATATAGTGGATTACAGCTCAGAGGTCCTCTACTGTATGAGTGACATCATTATGACAAATATGCTTGAAATTAATATTTTTGGACGAGCATCCAACAGAGTAATTCATCCCTCAGAGGCTACAGACTGAGGCAGTGTTAAGTCTTGAGCTCCGAGGGGTCAGGGAAAGTGTATCTGGTGTGGGTGTGTGTGTGTGTGTGTGTGTGTGTGTGTGTGTGTGTGTGTGTGTGTGTGTGTGTGTGTGTGTGTGTGTGTGTGTGTGTGTGTGAGTGAGAGAGAATGTAGCACATGGAAAAGTCTGCAGATGTTTCTCTTGTTTTGTCTCATATCACTATGCGGGAAGTCAAATATTACATAACAGACTTGTCCTTGTCCTGTTAAATATTTGGTTAGCTGTATGTCAATACAGATTGTATATCCAGAGTGTCCAGAATGGACATTCCTCCAGTTTCTATTAAATAATCAGGCCAGGTGAACACTGGAAAGGAATCACGCTTTTATTTACTTTCACCAGAGCAATGCACACATGTATTTCTATAAAATAAACAGTAAAGCAAATGGAACTAGAAATACCACCTTGCGGTTGTATACCTCCGCCAGCCAGTCAAATTGCAGTTTACATCCATGTATGTCCAGACTCATTTAATATATGTAGCGAAGACTTTAATGGAATTTAACAAAAAGTATTTTTTGGCAAAACATGGATACTTCACACACATTTTTAACCCGGCAGCACAAAAGATCTAAACAATCACATTTTCAAGACTAGTGTCACCAATTCAGTATGCGACCAAATGTCTCCCCTTCTGTTCCTCAGTTATAACGTTGAATAATGGCCAGAAAAGTGCAGAATTTTGCAGAACATTATGATGTCACATTAAAGTTGACCTTTGACCTTTTGGATATCAAATGTCATCACTTTATCATTGGATCCTGTTAGACATTTGTGCGTAATTATGTCATAATTGGCGTATTAATTCTGGAGTTAAGGCCAAAAATGTGTTTTGTGAGGTCACAGTGACCTTGACCTTTATCCACCAAATTCTAATCAGTTCATCCTTGAGTCTAAGTGGATGTTTGTGCCAAATTTATAAAAACATAATGCCACAGGTCACATCTGTCACCGGCTGAGAGCCATAAAAATGTGTTTCTGTGTGCTTAAAGCTAATATACACTATCCACTATCCTGTTATCAGTAACTGTATTAACAATACTGTTAAGTGATTTGACATTAATTCATTTGATTATTGTTTGTTGTTAAAGCCTCTAGTAAAGTTGACACAATATAAATATTTAAGGTAAGGTGCCTCGGTGTACAAGAAGCTGAGGAGGAGACAGTCATGTATTGCAGTGTGCCACCATGTAGTTCTTTATACTACCACCAGATGGCACCAAAGTAATATATCTTCAAAACTTGGCTTTAGGTTTTTGTATGCCTCAAGTACAAAAGGCTTTCAACATTAAGTAAAGCACTTCAAATAACCTTTGAGTATGACATGTACTGTATGAATTCACTTACCTTGTCTTGCCACAGTCATAGCCTACAGAGCTGTTACCAAGGATGATTAGGATGATATTCGGAAAAATGTGGACCAAGTGTGGGGAGGATCTCCAGAAGAAGTTTCAAGAGAACATAAAACCACGAGAGAGACGGTCCTGCAGGTTTGGTGGTAAATAAAATTCATATCGTCAGCTGTTCAACAATAAATCAGTCAATCAGCTCATCATAGTACAGTATCGTATATCACAAAAGCCATGATTGCACTTGTTTGTGTACTTTCATTACTGCATAATTTTGGCTACTGTATCAACGTTTATATATGTTTTAATATTTCTGTTTTAAAGTAACTGCGTGATTCAGTGTATTCATGCAGAATAGGTTTTATACACAAAGAGTTGATTGTTTTTATTATTATCAGCAGCACAAAAATACAGAATAATAACAATTATCTTTGTTTACAGTTTTTCTCATTTGCTTGAACACATTGTAAACTTAGCACAGAAAGTAAGGAAATTTGCCACATTGTTACCACAGAGAAATAATCTACCAAACACAAATTTCCTTACTTTTTGAGCTAAGTTTACGTTCAGAAGTTACATTTTCAAAACAGTTAACATACAGGCCTAAACTGAAATAGTTTAAAGAAAGAAACATTAGTTTGCTCTACTAATGCTCTATGACTCACAAAACATTAAAAACGTGCCAAAGCAAATATTTACTTCAAACAACACGTGTGGTCAAATTAATATATTCTTTCAATCAATAGTTACACAATGGATAACAAAATGCAGCTATCAATATAAACTAGTTTAACCTTAATTTATGCTATATGCATGTGCCATTTGTTTGTACTTCACATGTATGTAATAGAATGTGCCAAAAAAGGCAAGCAAGTATATCACAGCATGGATTGTTTTTGGATTTTTTTCTCCGAAGATGATTTTACTAGAGAAAACAAACCCTGCTGCATTCGGAACCTGCACATTTTTTTAGATGTCCTGTTGAATTACCTTTAAAAAAAGAAAGGAACAAAAGAGACAAATAAAAAATTTGTTTTCTTTATTCATTTTATTGTTGTGTGCAAGTATTTCCGTGTTTATGAACAGTCATTGACATGTAAGACTTACACTGAGCACGTAGAGTAGAAAAAAATGAACATTCATTACGATACAGCTTTTTAACTGCATTCTTTCTTCACCACAGAACCAAAAAAGAATGTCACCCAAACAGAGAAATACTGTAATGTCATTCTTTTTGGCTGGACCACAACAGCCATATACTAGGTTTTAACCTAGTCTAAGACTGATTGCTGATTGAAGAGTTGTGCGAAGGAGTTTCACACAGATACACCAGAGATTCATAATTATTCATATTGTTATTTCTATCAACTTTGAATACATGTACAGTTAATCTCTATAATTAATTTTCTATGAGATCTGTGTTAACTGTTTTGAAAAAGGATGTGAGAAATGTATGAAAAAGTGTCACCTTTTCAAAAGAAGACTTCTGCTGTGCTAAGAAGTGATGATGAAGACCAAGTGGTTTCCAGTTTCTTAGCAATCAAGGAAAAATGTAACATTGTCAGGGCCAGCTACGTTTGAGGACACAGAGATCATGGCTTCGGAATTGTTTCTAAGAATTTGTGGGTTTTAATGAGCTGCGGTGGAGTTTACTTTGTACTGTAACCCTTATTATAACAATAAAAAAAAATGAATAAAGGTTTTTAATATTTCTCCAGCATAATTACTTTCTAGCATTGCAGAGAATTTCATTTGGGGGGGGTGTGCTGGGGGAATAAGAACTGAAGGTCTTGGTATCTCTGAAATCCGGGCTATGAATGCTGTATGTATGTATTCACCATGGGGCCACAAGCTTATTCTGTCTTTTTATATGATAGCTGTGACATTGTTTCTGGAAAGAAATGTTGCTGTCAAATGTTTTAAACATACTGTATGTTTTGCTATATTTCATTTACACTTCAGCTGCACCTTATATCATAATTACATTATTTTGGTTATTGTGAATATTAAGATTTTAGTTTCAAAGACCTTGCAAATGCAACCAAATCCATCCGCTTGTCTTTTATAAGTGAGAAAATAAATCTTCAGTAATTTGGGAAAACTGACCCTCTGTGAATGTAACTGCTAAAAGACGTGTTTAAATGTAGCAGTCTGGCATTATCAGTAATACTCAGACATAAAAGTAATCCTGTTTCCTGGTTGTAAAGTGTGACATTGTCTTCTACTTCTGTGTACTGATAATCTCTGTGGTATCTGGTCACCCATACTGGTTTGGAAGGTGTGGGGACCAGTGAGTAAAACAACACAATGAAAAACATACCCTGTCATTCACTGCCTATGTTGCAGCCTGTGGTTGGAGCTTGCAGCCGAAGTCCATCTGGAGGATCTTCCCTCATCCAATCAGCACACGGCATGCATGAGTCACTTCCTCGTGTTAACTCCCCTATTTGGCAGGAAGGGGCTGTTCTCTTTAGACTAGGGAGGAAAATGGTTGAAAGGAAAGTCAGACGGCTTCAGTACACAGAGTGATTCCAACAGTTTTCTCACTGGTGAGTAAACATCTTTCACCTCAGTGCTTTCTAATCTATGATCTGAAAGATGTTTAAACTCTGTTTGATAGCTGAGTCAGCTAGGACTGTTAAAATGAGCGTGAAAGATGGTTGATTTATGTGTGTGTGTGGTTGGGAATCAGGAAATGAGAGAAACAGGCTCGAAAACAAACAAATTAGCACATCCTTAATTAAAGTTAAAGGTGCCAAATAACCACTGAAGGTTATTTAAATGAATAAAGAGTATACATCGTAAGGTCACGACACGTAACCATTTGTTTAGTTCCAGTCTTTCTTGTGTAACATGTTAAGAAGACACACCCACTGTTGTCCCTGGGTTTCTTTTTCCTGCAGGACAAAACAATGAGAAGGATGATTAATGTCAAAACTGTGAGAAAGATGCAGTAGAGATTGATTTGGGTTTGTAGTCTCAGAAACTAGTTGTAGATTTCTGACATGTCATCTGTAATACTGCATTACACAAGTATTTTATTTTAAACAATATGTTGTAAAATGATTCCCCAAAAAACAATATTCACTCTATTTTAACTAAATGCTTAATTCTGTTGTTCCTTGTGGGAAAACAACACATTTCCTCTTTAGCTGCAACAATTAGTTGATTAATTGATTGACAAAACAATGAATAGTGTGAATTTTTGCTGGTCTAAATCTTTTGTGATATTAAACTAAATATCTTTGGGTTTTAGTCTGTAAAACCAACGTCAACATGTCAACATAGGCTTTGGAAAACTGTGATGATCTACATCATCCTTTACTACTTTTATAGACCAAACAATTAATCAAATAATTAAGAAAATAATAATAATAATAAAATATTATTTACTTTGAGTTCTAGTTTCCTCCTCTGCTCACATGTTGAAGCTCTGTGTAACACTGCAGACAACATGAACTCTCATTGTGACCTGTTGCCAGTTGCATTACACTGTAAGATGACACCTTCTGCAATATGGCGTATGTGCAGCAGCTGGTGACATGTGGGCTGTAGCATCAGCAACCTGAGAGTCAGCCAAGAGTTTAATTGTTAGGGTAATGCAGAAAGAAGCAACGTTTGAGACCTTCTGTGACCAATCCTTTTGGTAAAGCTTTTGGATTGTGGTCAGAAGCTGAAGCTACCATGCAGAGTAGTTCAGTTTTAAAACTATACTAATTATATTTTGAACATATGGTGATTTTTGTATCTCTCCAGCCTCCGGACTCACTTTTTGTGAACCTTAACGTGGCAGAAGAAAAGCAGCAGTGATGGCTGATGCAGCAAAGATCAAGAAAACTGCAGTCAAGGTGCTGTTCTGCGTAGAGAAGGTGTCCTCCTTTGCCTCCTCCATTGACCCCATCTTTGGCATAGTCTCATCCCTGGTTGGGGTGGCTCGAAAAGGCCTGATTACTGAGGAGGGCCACGCTCTAGACAAGGAATTCCAGCCGCTTTACACCAAACTGGAGAGCATCTCTGAAAAGAACCAACAATGCCTGAGGCAGATCCGCATCGACGAGGTAAACGAAACATACGGCAAATACGAGGAGTACATCAAACACCAGTACACTGCCTTCAACAACATGGTGTTGCAGGTGAAGAAAGATCCAGACAACACCGAGCGCTACATGAAGACCTTTGAGAAGATTTATGAGAGAGACAAGAGTGATATGAGCCTGGATGTGTACTACCGCGGTGTGATGGGTACAAAGTTGCTGTTTGGAAGACCCCTGCTAAAGGTGTACCTGGACAACTGCAACGGCGACCGTGAGATCATGGAGCGCCGCTGTTCACACATCACCCACCTGTTCCACCTGGGCCTCATCGCCCTCATGGCCTACACAGCTGTTACAGAGGATGACGAAGATGAAATGCGGGAGAAGTGGACCAAGAGGGTTCAGGACATCCAACAGAAGATGCAGGAGGTGCTCAGTCAGTGCAAAGACAACTCGTCCTGAACATGGACAGAGGACGTCCGGGAACAAGCTGTACTCTCAATGGAAAAAAAGACAAACTATGTTATAATATAGGCCTATATATATTTCTAAATAAAACCAAAGCCATGCTTTCATTTGTGCACTTCTTGAGCTGCACCTGGTATTCTTATTGCAGCATTTTAATTATTGTATCGACATTGTATGTAATTTTTTGTTTAAAAGAGACCACTATATGTTTCAGTTGCTTCTTGTTACATGCCAATGTATGCTGAAGTTTTATACAATTTCTTCAATTAAAATGTACATATTATTAGTTGATAAAATTGTATATTAGTGAAATCCATTTCATCCACACTTACACCAACAATCATTCATTTGTCATAAGGCTGTGTATAGGGGCATAGCTCTGAATTCAACATGAATTCATACTTTGTATCCATACAACACACTAAACCCCCCCTGTTCTGGAAAAAACAGCTCTCAATACTTCTGTTGAATACCCTACATGAAACAAAACCGCTTTCAAGATACCAGGTAAACAATAAATTCATAAAAACTATTTGTGTCTTTATGTCTATATGTAAAGAAGTCCAACCCATTAAGGAGGGGTATAACCAGTGGGAAATGCAGATTTGCTTAGCATAGCATAACAACTGCAAACAGGAGATAACAGCTGGTCTGGCTCGTCCATTGTGTTGGGTTTTAAAAAGTTAAAACAATGCTTATGTTTTGAAAACAATATACGTTAAATGTATTCAGTGCACACTGCAGCTGGGTGGAAAATGATTGCTTCAATACTAATTACACTTAATCAGCATTTGATTGCTTCACATCCTCCCAAGCTTCTAAAGAATCAATTGGGTCATGTCTGTTATTTAGCATAAAGGTAGAAGCTCCTTGTCCCCACACAAGGAGACTTTTTATTGTTCAAACAGCTTTGAGAACCATCCCCTGCTGGGCCAGACTTGATTAGAACAAAGAATGCGTATTCCGGTAGTTTGGAAATAATTGACACTGACTTGGTAGGATCCTGTGGCCGGGTGTGGCCTCAAGACACATGGATTGGGAAATAACACTTTATTTTGAAGACATCTGACCAATAAGGAGGGATTTCATTTGAGGAACCACCCTCAACTTCTAGGGCTGCGTCTCATTTCTCTGTCTTAACCCTTCCCCTTACCCCTACCTTTAGTTTTGCGCGCTCACGTGAGTATATATTTGGATTACTAAGGTGAATTCTGGACTTTTTTGATGTGACCTCCATGAGGGGAAGCGTCTTCCAGTCCGCTGTCAGCTGCAGTGTAACATTTGCTTTGTGTCATGTCATTTTCATCATTTGTTTTATTAAATCTTTTGTTTAATCTTCAATTGGACCCGAGCTTCTTATTCCTCAGAAAATTCAACGAACACGTCTCTTAGAATTTCCTAACAATTGGTAACTAAATCTGCCTACTAACACCAAACACGTGGCAAGTGTCTTTTTTTCGACGAGGGCCTTGCTGGGGCCAGTCACAGACTGATGGCAGCATTATAAAGCCCAATAGTTTCTGTGATAACAGAATCATGGATGGAATTGCGAAATTGAGACTAAAAAAAAAAGCTAAACACTGATTCCATAGGGCCCTACTTTTAGTCAGAGCTCAAAGCTGACTGAAGATTTTAAAATATGACCACGTCTAAGTTTCAAACTGAGTCGCCCCACTGGAACTGTAGTTTTAACGTCTCAAAATAGACCTACATTACAAAATATATCCCATTGGCTTAGGCCTGGTGGGGGGCAACTAGGCCCGGTGGGCTACCAGGCTTGCAATACACCGGGGGAAACCCTGGTCCCTGTAAATATAATCAATTTAATTTGTCGCATGAAATCAAACGAAGAACAATTCCATGAAATAGAAATAATTATATATACCACGTTTTAAAAAAAAAAAACAGCTCTTATTTTATGTTTTTTTTTTTTTAAAGTATAGATCCAGAGATCTTAAACAGATAGGTCCGGGGCCCCTAGGGGGTCCTCAGAGTTACTGCAGGGGGGGCCACCAAATTATTGTTAATATTTTGAAAGTCTTTTAAAAAAATAAATATAATATATAATATAAATGTCTTAACATGAATCCAACATATTATTAGCAAATATAAATCAGCCTATTTGTAAAAAACAAAAAATACATTGATGATAGGCTGGCCTATAGGTAAGGTAGTCACTAAGGTAGCCATCCACAGATGCAGTTCATTCTAAGGATTCACTGTGCTACAATGCTATGTTTAACATTAAAACATGATTTATAAAATCATGCCAACTAATATTTTAATATCCAAGTATTCTACGCACTAAAAATGTAACCTATGTATTAAGGTTTTAGGCTGCCCTACACGTTGTTGTAGGCCCAGTTTAATATGCAACTTAATTGTATACAATAGATGTAGTAGGGGGTCCCTGCTCCGTCTCTCTCTCAGTTATGTGGTCCTTGGCTTAAAAGACGTTGAAGATCCCATAGTTAAGAAATAATAAAAACCTGCAGTGTTATTTAATGCTGCTGCACTGAGTCCCCCTCACCGCCAGAGTCCTCTGTTGTCTGATCGGAGCCGCTGTCATGAAACGTAACGCGATTCCTCTGTTTGTCTCTGCAGCCCTGCCCCAAGTTAACTTACAGGCCTAGCAACTACTTCAACAAAATACCTGCTCTGGAAGTTTATCTGGAGCAGTCTCCCGGCTGCGGACTGTTAAATTCAACATGGTAAAACTCCCCGAGAGCCGAGAAAAGCTGTGTTTGGTCTGTTTGAAGAAAAAGTCACGTCGCTTTCGGTAAGATTCATCCGCACACCGAGCGGAAAAGCGGTGATGATAAGTGTAGCTTCTCGGCTACAGCTGCTGTAGTTGATCGTGTTTATTGTGGACGAGAAAATGTATCGACAATAGTTTGATCCAGGTGCAGTCTTATATCATATGATTTACTTTGTGTGATAACTATTTAAAGACAACAGAGTTTGGTTTCCGGGGCGTGACCTCTCTCTGATCTCAACAAGTTGATTTCTGAGGTCAGGGTTATTAATGGTACTATATTATTATTATTATTATTATTATTATTTGTATGTCTTTGAAGAGTGGGTAAAACCTGAAGTCTGTAGCCTATTGTATTGCACATACCTGCGAAATGCGTTATTATAACACGTTCATAAGGCATAGTAAAAGTTGCTATAAGCCTCTATGTGATGGATGTCATGACCATATCAAGTATTACTGTTGGTTCCACAGTTGTGTTTTGACTAAAAAGTTAGAAAAATAATGTATTATATTTGTATTGTAATGTATTACAATCGTGTACCTCAAACGTTGTCTGTTCTGGTTCTTAAAAGTTGCATTATAATTACAGTAAGTGATGCAATTTTCACAAGTGGATTGACCCTTTAAGGGAAATGAGACATTTTGGCCAACACTCAGTCTTTGCTTAGATTAGGCCTGCCATTAACAATTATTTTCATTATTGATTAATCAATTATTGTATCAATTAATAAATATTGCGGTCTATAATGTAGCCTATAATATCAAGATATAGAAACGCAGCAAATCCCCACATTTGAGAAGCTGACCCAGAGAATGTTTGACATTTTTGCTTGAAATATGACTTGGGACAAATCGATTTTTAAAATTAGATACAGATTAGATGCAAACTAAATGATTAATCTTATCTTCATTAGCCTAAATAGTGTATAAAACACCAAAAAGATACTCCCAAAGGGTCACCACATTTCTGGTATTTCATTATAAAAAGAGTAAAGTTATTTTGAGTTTTGTTTTGTCAGAATTGCCAGATTTAACCTTAAGCTGGGTGGCAGTCTTAAATGTTATCTCTAACAGTCGTGAAACCATTGACTCCCCCTTTGATCTTCTGTTTCAGGGATGCATCTCCACAGCATTTGGCCCTTGTGTAGAACATTTTGTCGGGACTGAGAAAGAGTCAGCAGTATGGGCAACGAGGACAGCCTCGAGGATGTGTTTGTTGCTGTCATTCGCCCAAAGAGTCAAGTCAGCCTGAGCTCAAAGGAGTACAGAGCCAAAGCCTATGAGGTAATGTGCTGAGCCTGGCAGCAGATCGCCTGCTGGCCTGCTGGCCTCAACATCTAAGACAATTAAAAAAAAAAAAAATTAAATCTGAAATGGAAGGGACAAAGAGAAAGCTAATCTTTCTTCTGAGAGATATAAATTAAACTATAGTTCATGTTAGTTTAAAACTTCCGTGTGTAGCTGGACCGGACAATAAGCAGTATTTCTTGAATTACCAATATTATAAATGATGACCTAATGACCAACAATTACCACTAAATAATTTTTCTAAAGCCATATAATGAAACAGAATACCAACAGCAGCCGATGACGTCTGAACAGGTTTTCAACCAGTGTTTCCAGTCCAGTATTTTTAACTCAGTTTCCATGTTTCTTTTGGTTCCTGGAAAGATCCTGCTGATTGAGGTGCCTTTGGAGGGGAAGGAGAAGAAAAGAAAGAAAGTCCTCCTGACGACAAAGATCCAAGCAGCAGGAGACAAATCCAAATCCATATTGGATTATGTTGACGAAACAATCAGACCGATATCAAATAACCAAGGTTTCATAGGTGAGTGTGGGACATTTGGGACATTCACACTCATTATATTTTTAATCAAAGACGTGCATAGAGTATCACCACTGCTGACTGTCATTTAAACCAGTGGATGGCAAACCTTTCTGGCTTGTGACTCTTTAAAGTGAAGGGATTGTCTACTCGTGACCCCTAAGATTGGGAACCAATGAGAAAAACAACATTTTGGGTTTCAGGAAAGCGTGTGGTGCATCTGAAGAAATTCCTCCTTGATGGAGCCAATGAAGGAAAAGAGGCCTCGCTTTTTGTTGTGCCAGTCAGTGTTAAAGGTGAGCAAAAAAAACAAAGAATCTGTCTTACTAAAGCGATGCTTCGGTTATTGTACAAAATAGTTAACATACTGTATATTAATTAATCACTCTGAACAGACAACAGCAAGCCTGCGTACATTGCCGGGAGCCCGAGCTTCTACTGCTTCCAGGACATTATGCGGGTGTGCAGCGAGACCAGCATTCACTTCTGCTCAGTCACCTCCAAGATGCTTCTGGCTTTAGACAAGTGAGGATAATTTGAAAAAAACTTTTCAGGTGAGGCTTTGGAGAAACCGAGCTTTAACTTTGCTTCTTTGACCTCTATAGATGGCTAGCAGAGCAGCACACTGTACCTCACGCCATCCACGCTCTGTTCAGACCAGCACCTGTTGAGCGGGTGAAGACTAACGTGAGCAACCCGGCCTACAGCAGCGAGGGCAAACTGAGTGACGAGGGTCTGCACATGGGCTACACTGCTCTGGAGATCAAGAGCAAGATGATGTCACTGGAGAAAGCAGACATGTGCATCTTCAACCCGCTCTACGGCTCTGATCTGCAGTACACCAACCGGGTGAGTTTTTTTTAATTTATTTTTTTAGTACCAGTAGATACTTTAGAGAAAATGGATGAGGAATGGACATATTTGATGTAATTTACCAGGGGAGATTGGTTGTCTATGTTGCAAATGTTTTGTTAGTAATTTAAACTTGGAAAATGTAATTCTCTTCCGACCAGACCTAAATTACCCTACTGTCCTGATCGTCTGACCATTTATTTACAGGTGGACAAAGTTATCATCAACCCGTACTTTGGGCTCGGAGCGCCCGATTACTCCAAGATCCAGATCCCCAACAGGGAGAAGTGGCAACATGGTCCTAACTGTGTATCAGAAGACAAGTGAGGGGTTATTCTTACAGTACACGGACCACATTATTATTATTATTACTGTCATCTCTGTTCAATTTCTGCTCTTCTTTGTGTCTCATTTCTTTGTGTCAAAGGTTTGGCGATGGCCTTTGCAACCTTTTCCTGACTACCCTTTTCTTCTTTTTCTTTCCACCTCACATCATACAGTCAAAAATAAGAAATGCCTTTAAAATGATATTAACAAAATTCTCTGCAGGGAGCGCCAGTGGGTGGACGACTTCCCCCTCCACCGCAGTGCCTGTGAAGGAGACACAGAGCTGCTGTCTAAGCTTCTGGACAGCGGTTTCTCTGTCAAGCAGCTGGACAGTGACCACTGGGCTCCCATTCACTACGCCTGCTGGTGAGCTTGACGCTTATCCAAAAGCTCTTATTTTCTTGGATTTTGGTTTGTCTTGATTATGATGAGTTGTGGTAAAGTTTAGTTTGGTTTCATTCAGGCACGGTAAAGTCGAGGCAACCAAGCTGTTACTGGGGAAAGGTAACTGTAATCCAAACTTGCTGAATGGCCAGCTCAGCTCTCCTCTGCACTTTGCAGCCAGAGGAGGCCACGCAGAGATAGTGCAACTCTTGCTACAGCACCCCGAGATCGACCGGGTACGAAACGTAACGTTGGTGTTGTCTCAACATTTGGCTGTCTTCTTATTTTTTCCCAAAGCTGCAATGGACGATTTCACAATGCAATTATACTGGAAGACGATAATCCATTAACACTGATATTGACTTTTCCACCGACAGCACATCGAAGACCAGCAGAAGAGATCACCTCTTCAGGTGTGTGAGGAGAACAAACAGAACGAATGGGAGGAGACGATGAAGCTTCTGCAGCAAGCCAACAGCAAACCAGTGAGTCACACATCAGACTCTAATCTAATTACTGTATTTGTAATGAGAAGATGAAAATAAAGTTTGCTTGAAATTGAAATTTGCTTTTACTATATCTAAACATAGCAATTGGTCACTAGATGGTGCTATCTTCTCAAGATTAGTCCGAGGTCTCCTGCAGATTTTTTTTTTTTAAATATGTGTTTTATTTTTAATAAGAAAGGACTTGGCTGCATCACTTGGTTTTGTTTACGGTATGTATGTGTGTTTGTGTGTTCCACAGTATGAGAAGGTGCGTATCTACCGTATGGACGGCTCATATCGCTCTGTGGAGCTAAAGCACGGCAACAACACAACAGTGCAGCAGATCATGGAAGGCATGCGTCTTTCCCAGGACACCCAGCAGTACTTCACCATCTGGATCTGCTCTGAGAACCTCCGTGAGTTCACTCATAAGACACATGAGAGAGAGAGAGACATTTAGTCAAACTGTTTTTATACCAGAAAAGTTTGATCAAATGTTATATGTTGCTTTTAGATTCAGTGACTATAATACTAAAAGATTGAATAGTATATGGAGAAATCTTTGTATCTTTAACCTTTCATTTCTCAACATCATGTGTGCAATTAGCCTTTTTTTGTAGTATGTTATCATTGCAAAAAAAAGAAGATTGCAGTAACATTGGTGTGCATTTTGTGTGTCAGACCTGCAGCTGAAGCCGTACCACAAGCCCCTGCAGCACCTGCGGATTTGGACAGAGATTGTGACAGACCTGACGGTGCTGGATCCTCAAAGGGAAACGCCTCAGCTTTTCCTCCGCAGGGATGTCCGGCTGCCTCTTGAAGTTGAGAAAAAGGTAGCACACTTTTAGTGCAAGAAGCGGCTTGTTTATTATTGAAATGTGGGATGGTGATTGACTCGGTTACTCGACACTCTGCTACTCACTGTTTTGTTCCAAGGTGGAGGATCCTCTGGCCATCCTCATTCTTTTCGACGAGGCCCGTCACTGCCTCTTGAAAGGCTTTTTTCCTGCTCCAGACAGCAAGCTGATCACACTGGCCAGCCTCCTCCTGCAGATCATCTATGGCAGCTATGAGAGCAAGAAGCATAAGCAAGGGTTCCTCAAGTAAAACACGGTTTTACACACATGAACCTTTTTGTCTGTGATATCAAATCAAACTTTATTTATTTTATTTTATATATGTCCCGCTTAAGGGAATTCTGTTTGAGTTGTTGTATGAAGAAAAAAGCTTTATTTTTCTGTGTTTTGTTTTTAACAGTGAGGAAAACCTGAAATCCATTGTGCCGATATCCAAGGTGAAAAGCAAAGCGTACCACTGGACCAACAGGATACTGCATGAATACAAAGTACGATTGAAGTTTTCACTGTACAATTTCCTCTTACGTCCTATTCACACGGGACTGGTATTACCTGTGGACCTTTAGTCATTTGTAATAGTTCCGGAGGTCGTCTCTGATCCTAATCCCGTGCGAATCCGCCATGGTTGTAATTTCTAAATCAAATGAGATCCTCTGGTAACACTAGTCCTGTGCAAAAAGGGCTTTATTCTTTAAATGGAATCCCACTGCTGGCTTCATTTACAGACTTCTCTCTCTCTCTCGCTCTCTCTCTCGCTCTCTCTCTCTCTCTCTCTGACAGGCCCTGAGCAACAGTGAGGGGGTGAGTAAAGAGATGCACCACCTGCAGCGACTCTTCCTGCAGAACTGCTGGGACATCCCGACCTACGGAGCGGCCTTCTTCACGGGCCAAGTCTACACCAAGGCCAGCGCCAGCAACCACAAAGTCATCCGCGTCTATGTCGGGGTCAACACGAAGGGGCTGCACCTCATGAATATGGAGACCAAGGTATCGCCATCTTTTATTCTATTTTTTTAAACACCAACTGTTGTTTGCAATGTTACCTGCAATTCTGCAGCACAAGCTGACTGGACTGAATATTTGACTTAATTTAAACATTCTTATTATTATTTCATTTGAACTTTATTTAAACATCAAATAGCTTCAATGAAAAGTTGAGCTAAGCTGATCCTGAATGTATATGATACTGTCATACTGTGTAGAATAAGATGATTTTTCCAACTTAAAGGCTTTGTAAGGGGAAAAAGAAAAGGGGGAAACTGGATGTCAAAGGGTTACATTTAATAGTAATGACAATAGTCTGTAAGAAAGCTGAGATTACATATGGGTGAGTTATTAACTCACTTACAACTGAAATTTCATTTTGGGGTGTAATATCTCTGTTAATGACTATTGTCCTCAACTTGAACAATTTAAACCCCAAAACTTGGTTCAGTATATTTATTATATAATATTTTTCTTCTTTGTGTTTTAATTGAACATTTGGTTTGATGTCTCTCTTTTGTGCGTGCTGCTCAGTATGATCATTTGTTAAACCTCTGCACTCCCAGGTCCTTCTCATCAGCTTAGAGTATAGCACATTCATGTGGCAGCTTGGACACGCTGACCAGTACTTCCAGATACACAGTGGTGACAATAAAATGAACTTCATTGTGCACACAAAACAGGTAACTACTCCAGGACGTTCCAGAAACTATGAATACAAATCATGAATGTAAACAGCCCAGAGTGCATTTATAATGCTGAGTATTTTAAAGACAGTCCCTTCTCAAGGATGACCGCTCAAGTTCAAATGTTGACATTGAAAAGAAGTTAAAACATAAACACTGTCTCTCTTATGTTCATTATTTCCTTTATAGGCTGGCCTTATTGTGAAGCTCTTGATGAAGCTGAGTGGACAAATGACACCAAATGATAAAGGTGCAACGGACAAATATGCTTACGGCTGAAAACCTTTTAAAGAAACCACAGCTGCCATAGATCCCAGCGCAGGTTCTTCTCACTGACTCTCCCTTGACTGCAATAACTCTGGATAAAGAGCAAAGTCGTCCGCTCCATAAGCGCCTCATTTTGTATATTATGCTTACCGATATCTTTTACAACTTCACATTGTGTATTTTGACGAGTCAAAAATTTTGAGTGCATGTAAATATGTTTATTTAATGTTGTGTTTTAATAAACTTATTGATGGATGAATAAGGATGTATTGGGAGTTTGTGTTGAAAACTTTGAACCAAACCAAAATTGTAACATTACCTGTTGAGGCAAATAGCTGTAAACTGAGGGAAGTTAAATAATAAGCTCTACAAAGAAGTGATGTGGATTGTTGACACAATATTTAAGTCACTAATGGCTTTAGACTGAAACCCTTCAGGATAATAGAAAATAATGTTTAGGTGATGCAACTATGTAACAAACTGGTTAATATTAGAAATGAACTGAATACGTTGTCTTTTAATGTTATTAAAAGTAGCAAATATTTGAGTAATAAACATTATACTATAGAATACAACATTAATGACCTTGTAGCAATGCCATAATACAATAGTGTGCATATATTTTGTGTATAGTACGTATATAGTATAAAACATAATGCTTATGTTATTTGGCTCATATGGATATAAAAAAAATATACCTAATTAAAAACCTACATAATATCAAAGTAAAATGAACAGCCTATGTCATAAAATAAAAATTATAAAGCCTACTTTATCTACCAGGTTTACTCAGTCCATATGTCATTTAGCTTTTCAGGGTGTAAAACATTTTACAGGTTTCACATATAAACATTTCTAACTTAACATGCTTTTGTTAAGATATGTACATGTACATTTTGCTATTCTAATTAGCCACAATGCTAATTGTTTAACTCTTTAAATTTAAAGCTGGTACGTCCTTATTAATTAGCCTCAAATACACTGCCAATTGACGGCAAAATGCTGGCTAATTTTGTCCAATAAATGATCAATGTCTTGGTACATATTATATTTCAATACCTCTCTGGGACGCCGAAAATAAGTGGAAACGTTTAACCGCACGCAATGACGTGTTTTAAGGCAAAGGAAAACGTTTAAAGCCAAGTAAAGCAATTTTGATATTAAATGTTTAAAAAACATCTTACAATTGATGGCGCAGACCATGTTCGTACTGCGTGACATCATATAGCAAGACATCGGTTCAGGTACCGGCAGCCAATCACAGCGGCGGTCGCTTGACGGACACGCGGTCATCAGCCAATAGAAAGCCTCCGTTGGTCAGGCGGGGGAAGGACGACTATTGACAGGTAAAGACGTTGGGGAAATACTGCCAACGTCCCCTCTACATGAGCATTAGATCAGATGAACTGGACATCTATCAGCTGTGAAAACTTTGAATAAGTGGACGTTCATCTTCCTTCTCCAGAGCGAATTTCTTCCAGGCTTTAGGTGGTCTGTGGGGCGTTTGTTTTGAGAGGCTAGATCCAGCGGAGGAAGCTACAATGTCTATTCACTTGTATGAATTGAGCAGTAAACTGTTCGGGGACACTGTCGGGAAAATGAGCGACAACCTGACATCCGTGGTGCTGGCAGCTTCTGTCATCACTCTTACTCTGGGATATATGTCTAAAGTGCTGCTCAAACAGTCCTCTGACAGTGATCTGGTAAGTTAGCCAAACATACTTTTTTTTTCTCCATAAATGGTGGTTGAAATCATTTGTCAGTTTGTAGTCATCATCCACTGTTATTATGTTCCTTTTTGCAGAAATACCCACCTTACATACCCTCCAGCATCCCCTTCCTGGGTCATGCCATTGCATTTGGGAAAAGCCCCATTGAATTTCTTGAAAATGCTTATGAAAAAGTAAGTATTAGACTACAACTGAAATGATTCATCTGCAACTGTTTTGGTAATAAATAAATTGTTCAAGAGCTTTTATCAAAAATGCTAAATAATTCACTGTTCCTGCTTTTCAAATGTAAATATTTGCATGTTTTCTTACTCTTTTAAAAACCAAACCAAATGATTCATCAACTAATATAGAAAAAACACAGGTAAATTGGAAATGAAAATAATTGTTAGTTATTAAATATATTTTTGTCTCTATGTTATTTTACCTCTCACACAGTTTTAGTTTTAGTTTTGGCTTGTGATGCCTAAAAACTATACAGTGTCTACTTGTGACACCAGTTGTATTTACATGGTTTATGATAAGCAAGTAAAATAAAATGTAATATGAATAAGTCTTAGAGGCCTAAAATGCTTAAAATATCCAGTAATTCACATTGTCTCCCGTGTCTCTGCTGCCCACCCACAGTACGGCCCTGTGTTCAGTTTCACCATGGTGGGGAGTACATTCACCTACCTGCTGGGCAGCGAAGCCGCTACGCTGATGTTCAACAGCAAGAATGAGGACCTGAATGCCGAGGACGTCTACTCCAGACTGACCACTCCAGTGTTTGGCAAAGGAGTAGCCTATGATGTGCCGAACCCTGTGAGTCAACCTTAACTGCAAAATCACGTTTATTAACAAATCAGGGAGAAAGAGTCAAACCAGTGAAAGTTAAATAAATGCTACAAAATGAATCACTGTACATTGCAGCTATACTACATGCTTTCTTTAATGTGTTTGCAGATCTTTTTGGAACAAAAGAAGATGTTAAAGACCGGACTGAACATCGCTCATTTTAAGCAACACGTGAAAATCATCGAGGCAGAGACCATTGAGTATTTTCAGAGATGGGGAGACAGCGGGGAGAGAAGTAAGATCCTTTACAAATAACTTGATTAAATCATGAATATTACAAAATTGACAAGTGACATAATTCACTTTTAATGAGACTCCTTCCAGCTTGTTTTTATCACTATAACCTTTACCAAAACTATAAAGTGTTGTGGCGTTTGTAAAGTTAGTCACTTAACAGTTGTGCAGCCTTTTATTGACTCCAAAACAGCACAACTTAAATGGATAACCCATAAAAAATGATCGAGTAATGATAAGAAATCACAATTTATTTGGTGCAAAATATCTGTAAAATGATAACTGATTGTCTATCTGTCTGATTGCTCTGGATTGTTGCCGTTTTTGGTTCTCACTGAATTTACTTTTTGTCTGTTAGACCTGTTTGAGGCTCTGTCTGAGCTGATCATCCTGACGGCCAGCAGCTGCCTACATGGGAAGGAGATCCGCAGCATGCTGAATGAGCGAGTGGCCCAGCTCTATGCCGACCTGGACGGAGGATTCAGCCACGCTGCCTGGCTCCTGCCCGGCTGGCTGCCCCTGCCCAGCTTCAGGTAGGACTGCTGGAGGAGCTCAGGACACACACATCTGTGGACAGAAAGACATTCCTGAGAAACTTGAGCGTTAGCATATTGCTAGACAAGAGAAGTCCAAAAACATTGGAACAGTAATTCAAAGATGAAAAACACATCCATACATAGAAAGAGATTTTTCAGATGTAAAGTACGTTTACCAGTCCCCCCTGATTGGACTCTGTACCTCATATGACAATGTAGGGCTGGGCGATATGGCGAAAATCAAATATCACGATATTTTTGACCAAACACCTCGATATCGATACCACAACGATATTGTAAGGTTGACAATTGGTGCTTTCACAAAATATCTTCCACATTTAGATTTTAGATAAATAACCATCATAATGTGGATATAAAGGCAAATAATAGAACAGCTAGAACAGTCTGGTAAGTTCAGAAAATGACACCACTTTACTGTAATGCAGCCTTTGAAACCAGGAAAAGACTAAACTTACCATGTAACGATATTACAATTCTTCAAAATCTAAGACGATATCTAGTCTCATATCACGATATCGATATAATATTGAAGTATTGCCCAGCTCTGTGACAATGTATAAACTGTCCTACTATAATATAACTGCATTTCTTTGTTAGGAAAAGGGACAGAGCTCACACAGAGATCAAGAACATCTTCTTCAAAGTGATTCAGAAGCGCAGACAATCTGGAGAGAAAGTGGACGACATCCTGCAGACCCTCATCGATGCCACGTACAAGTAAGAAAGCTTCGGTGTCCGAGGACAAAAATGTCAAATGTAAGCTCATGCTACTGGATCACATTTAAATGGATCATTAGATACATCCAGACATCTACTGTAATCGTATGTCTCCAAAGACTTTTTAAGATCAAAGATAACATTTTATTTATATTTTGACCACTGTGACTCTTTGGTAAGATACAGAATAGTAGGATTTTCTCAAATGTTAAGAGGATCTTGAGATCCTTAAATGAACTAAAAAAACCCTCTAAATCACAGGGTTCTCATTAGAAAACCGTACTAGTCCATATCCCTCACATTATGACCAGCAATTATACTTAATTTAATACTTAATTTAAATCTATAAGCAAGAGGTAACTGAGCTAAGGATCACTCTAACAGACTTTTTCTCAGACCGGGTAAACCACATTACAATGTGACAATGCAATTAGACGATGTAAGGAAGGACACCGTTTATGTTGTCAGAACTGGAAAAAGGCGTGTCCTAGTGTTAAGTGTCTGTCACTAATATTACCATCAGAGAAAATCACCAAAAAGTCTGAATAGGTGTCTATAGAAAGCTAATTTGATTATGGCCCTTTAAACACACACCAGTTCTAAAAAGGACTCCGTTTCCCCTTAGAGACGGACGAGCCCTGAACGATAACGAGATCGCGGGGATGCTGATTGGTCTCCTGCTGGCGGGTCAGCACACGTCCTCCACCACCAGCGCCTGGATGGGTTTCTTCCTGGCCAGAGACAGAGCTCTGCAGGAGTGTTGCTACGCCGAGCAGAGGGCTGCATGTGGAGAAGACCTGCCGCCCCTCGACTTTGATCAGGTAAGGCTGATTTTACAGTGTGATTATATTGGCCAAAATTATAATAACATACAAAATGATCAATATTTCCAAAATGGAATTTAAACATCCTACAGTAACTTAAAAAAAGCTTAAAGGTGCAGTAGGTAAGACTTATAAAACTAACCTTCTGTCATATTTTCTGAAACTGACCCTATGTTCCAGTAGAACTACATGAAGCAGGTCATTTAAAAAAAAAATCCGGCTCCTCCTCCAGCCTGTAGTGTGATTTGCAAAAATCCACAGCTCCCTGTTCAGATGCACCAATGAGGGCCAGGGGGGGTGTCTAACTGCGTGTCAATCACTGCTCATACACACACATTCATTCTCCCTTGTGGGGGGAGGCGTTTTGGGCTTTAGCAGAAAAGGGGGAGGGACTGAGAAGTTGTCGATGTTCAATTTTTTTGGCTAAGTCCTGGATCTTCACAATCCTACCTACAGCACCTTTAACATCCCTGTTTCAAACGTTTGGCTTTTCATTAACACTTTAACTTTACACAGTAATTAAACTAGGTACTGTAACAGTATAAAATGGTTTTGTGTGATTTACAATGAAATAATAAAGTCATAATTAAAACAGTTTTGCATCTGGTCTCCACCTCTGCGTTTTCCTATATGATTGTCTCTACTGAGTGACCTACACTAAAAGTTGCTCTACCTACTAGTTGTAGGAATTTATCGGCGATAAACATTTACTGTAAATGTGTAATGTAATCTAAATTAAGAGTTTACAGTAGGGCTGGGCGATATGGAGAAAATCAAATATCACAATATTTTTGACCAAACACCTCGATATCAATACCGCAAGGATATTGTAAGGTTGACAATTGGTGCTTTCACAAAATATCTTCCACATTAAGATTTTAGATAGTCTGTGGATATAATAACTAGGTGGTTAAAGGCAAATAATAGAACAGCTAGAACAGTCTGGTAAATTCAGAAAATGACACCACTTTACTGTAATGCAGCCTTTGAAACCAGGAAAAGACTAAACTTACCATGTAACGATATTACAATTCTTCAAAATCTAAGACGATATCTAGTCTCATATCACGATATCGATATAATAGTGAAATATTGCCCAGCTCTAGTTTACAGGCTACTGCAGTTACACTTATTAATATTAACACTGCAATCATGCATGCAGATCAGATTTTCCTAAAGGAAATGCACCAAAACTCACAGATTGACAGGCTTTATTCATTTTACCCAGTCCATGAGGAGGAAAGGGAGGAGGCAGGTTATAAAGATGTTACTCCTGAGATTTACATATGCTCCAATTGTTTTCTACTGTTGGTGTAAGTAACGGTTAATCTTGGCTGTTTTGAAGTGCTTAGAGGAAATAAAGAAAGTTAATCCTAATATTGTCCTGGTGTCATCCTCAGCTAAAAGATCTCAGCTTGTTGGAGCGCTGTTTGAAGGAGACCCTGCGTCTCCGCCCACCCATCATGACCATGATGAGGATGGCTCGCTCTCCGCAGGTAAGAACAGCTGGCTGGTCAACTACAGTTGTTCCACTTACCAAGTCCTGAATCACATGCAATCATATTCTAGAAGTTGCTCCTTTCTAGCCTTTTGGTATTGCTTTTAGTATTTGACCTCCGCAATAAAATTGTTTCCCCTTTTTATTTTCATGCTCCATTTCTCAGCACAGTTTTTTTTTTTTACTCCCTTATTCTCTCAGACTGCAGCAGGATACACCATCCCTGTGGGCCACCAGGTCTGCGTCTCCCCGACTGTCAACCAGCGTCTGCAGGACACCTGGGCCGAGAGGATGGAGTTCAACCCTGACCGCTACCTCAACGACAACCCCGCTGCAGGGGAGAAGTTTGCCTACGTGCCGTTTGGAGCCGGTAAGAAAAATCTGTGATTAAAACTTTCATGAAAGTAGTTTTATTCGTTAATAATTAACATGGTAATAACGTATCTGAATCATCAAAAAGTGTTAAAATGCATGTGCCTTCTCAACTTGTACTTCAGTTTGCTGTCTACTTATTATTTTAAATCTTAGCTGTAGATTTAAAACTGAGCACACTAAAAATTAAATTATGTACAGATGCTTTTTACACTCCAAAAAACTCAAAACTGTACCTCTGTTTTCCACTTCTTCAGGCCGTCATCGCTGCATCGGGGAGAACTTTGCCTACGTCCAGATCAAAACCATCTGGTCCACTTTACTGCGCATGTACGACTTTGAGCTGGTGGACGGATATTTCCCCACAATCAACTACACCACAATGATTCACACCCCTCACAACCCCGTCATCAGATACAAGAGGAGAAAACAGTGAGAGGCATTGGAGCAAAGACACAAAGTAACAGTCCAACATCCTGAGGGTTTGAAGTGAAGCTGTAATTTTCTGGGGACTTACATTTAGATGAACACACTTTGCTCTGCCTGAATGTGCAACCATTTAGTTTGTGTGCTTGTTTCAGCCCTTTTTCCCCCTGAATGTCAACAGTAATACATGCATTTTTTAATCTTGCGTTTCCAGAGATGATTACACTGACTGCATGACTCTGAGTTGAAAACAAATTCACAATGTGAATTCTTAAAAAAAAAAAAAAAAAAAAAATGGTCAATTCAATTTTATTTATAGTATCAAATCATAACAAGAGTTATCTCAGGACACTTTACAGATAGAGTAGGTCTAGACCACACTATAATTTACAAAGACCCAACAATTCCAATAATTCCAGTGACAGTGCCTTGACGGAGGAGAAACATCTGTTAAGTGAATGAAGCCTCGAGGTCTTTGCAAGTTTTATTTAGTGGATAACTGTAAAACCAAGCAGAGTCTTACTTTAGTCCATATTCCAGACTTGGCTGGTTGGAGGGTTTAGTGTGTTCTCAGCATGCGTCCAGTGAACTTCATCATCCCTGCTTCACGAGACATTTACACCGATGGCCAAAAAAAAGAAGCAATATTCTTAGTGAAATTGTATTCTTTTATTCCATTGAACACATTGAAACAGTACCAGCAAAACAGCACCCACTGTAATTAGCTGTGAGTTACTGTGAGTAAAACAAACTAAATAAGGTCAAGGCAGCAAATTGCTGCAATCCACATTGCCCCACATTTGAGGATATAAACTTTATTGCTGTCGCCTAAACTGTTTTTAGGCTAAAGTGTTTTTTATAGGTGACCTGAACTAATTAGGAGCTTTCGTTGAGTTACCAAGCACTGACTCTTTAGTGTGAACAGCAAGCTACAATGTCTCACTGCGCAAGCTGTGTTGTTCATACTGTACGACTTGAATCAAACTGTTAAATGTCTTCTCCTTACAGAAAATATTGTGCTTTTCATGACATATTTTGGTTTGTCTTTTTTGCAACTTTCTTTTGATTCAATAAAGAAACTTTCAAAAATCAGCTCCCACACACTGTCAACACTTCATGCCAAATGTCTTACTAACTATGTTTCGGCACAGCAACCCTCATCTTTTAGTCAGTGGATAAACAAGAAATGAAAAATACTCAACTCTTTCAAATAATGTAGTCCTCTTTATTTCAGTTTTTGATAAAATACCCAGAAATTTCAAAGCTCCTACACTTTACAAAAATACGTTCTCTACAAATGTCCTCTGTAGTCTGGCCTAAGCAAAACACAGTGTAGTGTAGAATATCCAGTAGCAGCCTCCTTAACAATAAACCCAAACATTCTGTACCTAACGCTCTGCCCATACAACACAAACATATAAATTAATAATCACAAAGTCTTAAATTAGCATTAGACAAATATACATGATTGTAGCTCATCCACAACAAAGAGGCAGATTCATTTACAAACATAGCTGTTTTTCAAGTGCTGGCGACAAAAAGCCTGAATACAACATGTCGTACACTAGTAAAAAAATGTGTTTTGGTCCACATGGAAAGATACAGTCCACACCAGAATGATAGCGCTCAGCACGCGAAAAGGCAACTGAGTTTTTTCAAGCCAAAGTAACTTGACAGCGTCTATCTTCTCAAGCCAAAGTGCAGTTGAGTATATGAAGAAGCACCTGCAGAGAAAAAAGTTAATTTTAAAATGACGTCAGACCACAACAAACTGGAAATATTGGGATGATAAAATTTCAATTTTATGCAAACCATTTCCAAATCGCAACTTCAGTCCCACGCACAGTAATTTAGGGACAGTCTACACATACTTTCACAATGTCAAACAATGTGTTTGTGTGCGTCTGTGTGAGATAATGTTTGTGTTAATTGTGTTAATGAGGGTCCGTAGAAACAACCCTTTGCTTTGGTATTCACAGCTTCCCTTGTGAAACTTCACTGACGCGCAGTGTTGTGACTCTTGTTGACTTTCTTGAGAATAATTAAGGATGGTGGTGAAACTCTTCCAGGAGCAAAAAAAAACCCAAACATGTTTCCCTCCTTTTTTTCATTTTAATTGCTAGTGGTGCTCCTGTTAGTAGAACTGTTACATATGCTGATTTCTTGTTCACTAACTGCAAAGCCTACCTGATGTCACACTCCCCAGCCTCCTCTGCAGCGCCTCCAGTCTGGAGATGTAGTCAGTGAGCGCTCGGTCGGGGTCGTAGCTCTGCAGGTGGGAACAGGTGAGAGCTCCATGGTCTCCAGCCATGTGAAGCCTATGCAACACAGACACCAACCTTTTACTAACAGAACTGACATAATATGTCACTATAAACCGGTCTGAATTCTGATTTGGATTAGGCATGGGCCAGTTACCGGTTTCAAGGTATACCGCGGTTTCAAAAAGTCACGGTTTCAAAACCACTACAATTTTCTGTCACACCGTTCCTGCAGTAATAGCTGTTTCTTATGAGTCTTCAAGGACAGAAAGTGCAGTTTAGAAATCCCTCTTCCTGCCAGTGTGCAGTGTTTTTAAAACTCAAATGCATTGTGTCGAATGGAAAAAAAAGTTGTTTTTTACCCAGACATTTCAAAACACACGCTATACTTATACTTAACCAGTGTTATTGGGATGTGCACCAAGTAGTCGGCACACTGTCAAAATTTCTTGCAGAATACATTTTAAAGCTGTACCGTGAAACCGTGATATTTTTGCTAAAGGTTATCTTGCCGTCAGAATCTCATACCGGCCCATGCCATATTTGGATTAGCCTAAAAACAAAAACATTAGATACATGTTAACTTTGTGTTTTCTTTTATTTTTATGTCATTAAATGTTGTTGGTCAGATAAAGTTTGTGTGGATATCTTGTGATGATCACTATTTTTGGCGTTTTATAAACTAGTCTAGATGGACTACTGGAAATTATTGTTAGATGAATTTATAATAACAGTAATTGTTAGTTGCAGCCCCATCGGATGTTGCACCTGTGGTGTGTGGAGGAGACAGCCGATCTGGGGGATTCACGTCCACTTCGGCCCCTGCCGCTGGAGACTCCTCCACTTCCTCTTTCTCTGTACATCTCCACGCTGCCCGGGTGAAGATACGGTGAGTCTCTCACCTCCGTACCTGAGAGAGAGGAATAGAAATGTATTGAGCATCGCTTCTAAATCACTCTCTCCAACATGTAGAAACCAAAGAACATCATATGTTTTGGGTACCTAATATCTGTCCTGCGCCGTTCTTGTTGACGCTGCAGGAGGATGTGGAGCTTAACCCCGTCGCCTTGTGCCATCGCTTCACTAGGAAACGCATTCTGAACAGAAAATGTGTAGGTTTTTACTTTAAAAAAAATCAAAGTTGTAATCTCTTCGACTGCATATACATCTGTTGTTAACATGAGGACGTTTTGGATAGCACTGGCCAAAACAAACACTCTAACACAGAGCTCTGGCTGCCTACCTGGAGAGGGCGATAGAGACTCGGACAGCAGAGCGGAAGCGCATCAGTCCCTGGCGACGCTGGTTGAGGGACTCCAGGCTGGGGAGCGATGGCCGGCCGCCCATCCTGGAAAGGAGCGACAGCGTGGCTTCCTCACACTCCTGGAAGCCGCCCAACAGTAACAGCAGATACTTCTTCTGGTAGATCAGTGCTTTGCGGAAGCTTTCTGATCTCAAGTACTTTCCATACATCCTCTGGAGGAAAAGGAAAGGAGTAAAATGATATGATTGCACAGAGCATTCTGGCTTGGAGAAGCAACTAACTACAAACTCCTTAATTGCAGGGACGTATTAGCTGTTTCTAGCGGACCTTCAGTGCAGCATTGTCAGCCTCAGGTCCAGTCATCTCTCGCAACGCGTCGGTCCTGATCTCCCCACGAAGTCGGGCTACTTGGGCCTGGGCCAGAAGTAAAGCCTTCTCCAGGCGGACCTTCTCTCTCGTCCAAGCCTCCCTCTCCTGGGAAAGTATCATAACCCCCGAGTCCACCTTCGACACTCCTTTCCTGCTGCTGAACTGCAGGACGAAATCAAATAATGGAATTTAGTCTAGAGTCTTCTGCATGGAATGACAAGAGATGAAAAGCTGAAAACAGCTTTCCACATGAGGCCCCTCTAGCATCTTATTTTATGTTACAGTTCTTTCACATCTCTGGTACACCAGAAGATTGATGTCAGTTTTAGCAAAGTGTTGAAATATTTATAATAATATCAGTTCAGTCATCTCTATCAGTAGTATTGTACTGTCATGTACTCACACTGTCGCCTGATCCCAGTCCAGCCTGCCGGTAGCGTCGGAGCTCTTCTTCCAAGCGGAGCGTGTGGTTCCTCAGATCATTCTTCTCTTCGGTCAGCCGGCTGACGAAACCCGTCAGCTCGGCGTTCTGCCTCAGCAGCCGCTCCGTCAGGGAGTTGGAGGAGCTGGAGGAGCCTCCTGCCAGCAGGGAAACACTCTGCGGGAAACACACAAGCAGTCACAACCATATGTGGTTATGTCAGGAGCTTAACAGATAGCAGACGCTTGGAAAAAATAAACAAACTGTTGATTTGAGCTCATGAGCATGTGAGAATTCTACTTTCGCCCCAAAATTTGTGCACGAGTAGGTGAAGTAACAGTTCCTCGATTTAAGTTTTGGCAAGAATTTGGTCTTCCCTATTTTCTTCCATTAAAAAACCTAACTCTACAAAATCCACAAATGTTCAAAGTAGAAGTGAAACCATCACAAAAGACGAAACTGTTTCTGACCTCGGGGACGGAGGGTAGACCTGGGGATTGCTGCAGCATAGTGATGACCTCGTCAACACTGGACTGCACCCAGGATAACTCTTCACTGTCGACCTCTGCAGTCAGCCTGCACACATGTGTACAAATGACCAGTTCATTTCCATAAGGCTATATTAGAAAAGTCCTGCATATCATGATACATGTATGGATTCATTGTTAATATAAAAACACTGATTATAGCTGCTTTAATTACCTGCCAGTAGTCTTGTTCGCCATGCCGCGGATCTTGGAGGAAATGAGGTGGAGTGTGCCCACGATCTTGTCGACTGTGCGCCAAGGACCATGGTGTGGTCCGCTGGTGTGACCTGTTGGAGACGCCTCCAGGTTAGGGGACGCAGCGGAGCTCGCTGTCTGACCATTTGCACTCTTCTGCTGGAACACCCAGTCTTTGGTGCGGTCGGTTGACTTGCTGTGCCAGACAGCCTGCTGTGGAAAAAATAACACAGATTTAAACTAACAAAAGACTGTCTGAACGAAAGCACTATTAAAATTTAATTCTAAAAAGTCAGGATTTGTTAAGAGTGTGTGACTAGTTGATACTCACACTGTGGCCATCAGCCTGCAGAGGTCCGCTCCCCTCCCTCCCTACTCTCTGCTCTCCTAACTGATTCAACCTCTCCTCCAACCTCTCCTTCTCCTCTTCTACACTCTTCTTCTTCTCCATCTCTCTCTGCAGCTGCTCCTGGGCCTCAGACATTCGTGCTTCCAGCCTCTCCAGCTGGGCCCGGGCTTCCAGCAGCGCCTCCTGGTCCCGTCTCGACCTCTGACTCCCCAAAGTCAGCTCCTCCTCTTTTCGTACCACCTCGAGCTTCTGGGCCTCCACCTGACTGAGGAGACGCACCACCTGGAGAAGGACAATGAGGACAAATTCAGACTTAAGATAAAAAAAATAATTTTACAAATATTTTAATCCAAGACATGTTGACAATGATGCAATGCCCATCTTGTGTCCAGTTGGAGCGAACTCGGTAGAAAACAACCCACCTGTGTATGTTTGTCATCCAGCTCCCTCTGCAGTCTTTCCAGCAGACTCTCTCCCTCGTTGAGCCCCGTCCTACCCTCCTCGACCCGCTGCTCACTAGATGGACCGCCGTCAGAGGACACACCCGTCCGCAGCTGTCGCTCCCTCTCCAGCGCAGTGCTCATCTCCAGGGCCTTAGCTCGCTCTGTCTCCAGCTGGACCTGGAGTTCCTGGAGGCGACTGTGGAGACTGAGATGCTCCTGCTCGGCCTGCTGGGAGAGCTGAGAGGACGCCTGGCGCTCCTGTTCCAGGGTCAGGGTCAGCTGGGTCACGCGGCTCTTCTGCTCCTCCAGACTGAGGTGCAGGTCCTTAGAGGAAAATGGAAATGCACTTGTTTTTAGAATGACTTATAGACTATAACAAATCTTCAACAGGGGGTCTGGGACCTCTAGGGGTCCTCAGAGTTGCTGTACAGGGGCCACCCAATTATTGTTCGATGGTTTAATTTTTTTTTTTTTTTTTATTTTGTCTGAAAATATACATTAACCTGAATCCAACATATTATTAGTAAAGAAAGTAAATTTTTTTTTTAATGTACACAACATTGATGACAGGCTTACTAGCCATAAGGTAGCCATCCACAGATACAGTTAAGCTTAAGGATTTACTGTGCCACATTTTAGCATTAAAACATGATGTATAAATACATGAATATGTCAACAATTATTATTTTAAAAGCTTAGTATTGTATGCACTATAAAAAAGCTATGTGTAAAGTCTTTAGGCCACCCTACACGTTACTGTAGGTCCAGTTTAATATGCAATTCAATTGTATACAATATACTGTATATGGTAAGGGTAAGGGGTCCCTGCTCCGTCTCTTTTTTCGCTAAGGGGTCCTTGGCCTAAAAAACTTTGAAGACCCCTGCACTATAACAGGCAGCCTTGACTGTGACAACTTTTGATGCGTTTCCAATGCAAATACCTCAGTAATTACTGCATTGAATGTCTGCTGAATAAAACTGACTCATCTATTTATTTCTTTATTTAATGGGGGCAAAAGTAATACATAGGATGAAGCCCCCTCCCTGGTTAGGTGTTTAAATTTAGGTTAAAGAACTCCAACACAGACAAAGGCACCTGTCTAAAGGCTCTTACCTCCAGTTCTTCTCGCTTACTCTCCTCGTTTTTCACAGTGCGACACCTCTCCTTCTCCATGTCCCACTGAAGATCTCTGCTTCTCTTCCTCTCCTCTGTCAGATGATCATTAAGTGCGTCCACCTCAACAGCCTTCTGCGATACCTCTGCCCTGTTGACAGAAATAATCATTCAATTGAACCTTCAAATTAAACGGTTGTAAATGGAGGCAGTAAAAGCATTGGTTCTCAAAGGGGTCCAAAATAGATATCTGAAGGTTCACCAGATGATTAAAGAGTGAAGATATACTACTGTGTCCCAACAGATATCAATGCAGGGGGCAATCTGCGGGCCACGCCTGGGAACTTTGTTGCATGCATTTCTCCTCTCGCTCCTCATATTTCCTATCTATAGCTCTACTGCAAGCACCAGGCGTGGTGGAAGCACGTCCGTGAACAAACATTGTGTCTAACCTGAGTGTGTCCAGCTCTTTGAGGTGTTTGTGCTGAGACTTGAGCGTTGTCTCCAGCTCCAGTTTAGTCTGGGACAGTTCACCCTTCAGCTCCTCCACCAGCAGCCTGTCAGCCTCCGCTGCTCCATCAGCTTCCCCTCCTTCCCGTTGTGCTTTCACGCTACGTCCACCACCTACTGACACAGCAGGCTGGGCACCTGAAGGGCAACGATCAGAAAACATCAATATCAGGATCAGGAGGTTTTCCCACTCAAAGCAGGCAAAATAATGGACACATTACACTAGTAGGCAAAAAAGAGCATCACAAGCAGAGTAAGTTTCAATAGACCATAAGCTTTTATAGTGGTTTACCTTGATGAAATTGCTCTAGTTGACCACGGAGCTGACGCAACTCAGAGATGAGACTGGTCCTGTCCGCAGTGTGGAGCAAACCCATCGCCTCTCTGTGCTGGGCGTCCTGAATCAGGATCACAAATACAACATTTGGTTACTGACCAGCACAAATGATAATCAAAAGGAGAGGAAAGACAAGAGAAGGTTGTTTCCGTTTAATAATGTGCAGATAGTTGTTTGCCTTCTGTTGGGTAAAACCCAGACATTAAAATAATGTTTTTTTTTTTTTTTTTTAAAAGATTATTTTTTGGGCATTTTTGGCCTTTATTTTGACAGGACCGCTGAATACATGAAAGGGGAGAGAGAGAGGGGGAATGACATGCAGCAAAGGGCCGCAGGTCGGAGTCGAACCCGGGCCCGCTGCGTCAAGGAGTAAAAACCTCTATATATGGGCGCCTGCTCTACCAACTGAGCTATCAGGGGGCCAAGCATTAAAATAATGTTGAATCAATCATTGAGTAGTGTTCAAAATCAATGACAGGACTGAAAAACATCAAAAAATATAGTTCACATAGGTCATACATTTCAACTACTTGATGAGTGGTGCAAACCCCTGTGTTCAGTGAAAACAATTAACTGCCTTCTATATATATATATATATATATATATATATATATATATATATATATATATATATATATATATATATATATATATATATATATATATATATATATATATACACACATACACATACATATACATATATACACACACACACATACATATACATACTGTATATGTATATATATTCTTATAAAAGTTTGTTACTATTCTGCTTGTTTGACATTTCATGTTTTTATTGTAAAGCATCTTGCAACTTTTGTTTTAAAAAGTGCTATATAAATAAATCTTTACTTGCTTTTAGGGTTAACAGAAGAGGAAACTGACTGGTTTGATGCAATATATAGAGGAAGAGCATATTTTCAGACCTTTTATAAAATACTGCAGTCAACTGTCTTTTTCCTTCAACTACTTTGCATGTAATTGTCTTTTCCCTTAATTTACGTGTACAACAGTGAACACCATGGAGTAATTTTAGTTTGGAGTGAATTCAGTGCCAGACTACAGTTTCAATTTCTGACCTGTTCAGCCAGTCTGTGCTCCAGCTGATTGAGGTGGATGATGGCATCGCTGGTGTCCAGCAGGTCCAACTGGCTGTAGAGGGCGCTCTTCAGCACACTGCGCTCCCTCATAAACACCTGCCGCACTGCATCCAGCAGCTCACTGCGCCAGTCCACACCGCCTGACGTCTGCAGCAAGTCAGAGACACACAGATAAAGACACATACAGTGCAAGACGAAAAATGACAACTTGACATTTAAATCCTGCTGCTTTGAACTGTGATGTTTCTGACTGGTTGAGCTCTGAAAAAGAGTAAGCAGTGTTTTTAAAGACTCATGGGGGGTTTCTTCTACCTGTGTTTCTCTGTGTATCTGTATCTGGGTGATGAGGCCTTTGAGAGACTCCACAGTCGCCAGTAAAGCATCTCTTTCCTTCACCCAGCCTGGGACGTTGAACTGGCTGCCCGGCTCGCCTTCAGTGAGAGGGAGCTCTGAGAGAGAGAGAACCTGCATGCCCTCCTGGTGTACCTCACGGAGCAACGTCTAAATGGACAAGAAACACACAGAAATGTTTTGGGGTTTACCATCAGTCTTTCCTAATTCAGCAAAAAGGAAAAGAAAAAGCCCTTCAGAGATGTATTGGAAGTAATGCTCATACATGCAGTAAGCAAACACAAAAACAACACATGAAATACATAATTTCTCTTAAAGTGACTATATGCAACTCTTTAATGTTTCTGAAGCTCTGTCATTTTTCATACAATGACCTTAAATGACCTGTAACTGCAAATGAGACTAACAGTGAAAAGAACGCCATTTTTTTATATAGTTTTTAGTAAGGCCTCTGCCCAGGTTCGATTTTTCCCGCGCAGTCACAGAATGATTGCAGATTGCAGATGCGGCAGGTAGACGGTGCTACAGTAACACATTCTCAAGGGTCACAGATTTCTTTGTAACACTGGAAAGCCTGTGTTAGTATCCATCCTTTTTGAGCCAGGTAAAAGGAAGCAGGAGATTTCTTTAAACAGGCCTAATTGTATTTTAATGTTATTTTACAACTTATCTGCTGTAGTTATGGCTGCAACTGGGGCAGGGCCATCACAGAAAAGAAGGAAATTAATCAAAGAACTAAAAGCTAAAATAGAAAGGGAAAGTGAAAGACAAAAGGTGATAATGCGAGTCACACTCGATCGGGCTAGCAACAGATACAGAGACAATTATGGGAGTGTAAATGACAAACAAACAATATGGTCTCCCTGCACCTCACACAGCTAGAACAACTAATAATGTACATATACTGTGTCTTAATACAGCCATTAAGACCAGGAAAATACTGTATTTTTGTGTATTGCAAGTGATACACTGACTTTCATCACTATTTTTCAGTATAATGGGGTGGTGATGGCGCAGTGGATATGACACATGCCTTTGGTATGGGAGACCTGGGTTCAATTCCCACTGCAATATATCAACCAATGTGTACACTTAACCCCTAGTTGCTCCAGAGGTGTGCGACCTCTGACATATAGCAAATGCAAGTCGCTTTGGGTAAAAGGCGTCAGCTAAATGACATGTAATGTAATAATCAAACATTGTTTATAATAAGTGAAGGTAGTAGTACCTTGATCCGGTCAGGCAATGGATCATCAGTCTCTCTCCTGGCGCCCTCTGGAGTCGTTCGAAACTCCTGCTGCAAGCTCGGGAAGTCAAATCCAGTCCGCTGGCTGTAGTCTGAGCTGCTGTCTGCAAGAGGACAAACATTTTCTTGAAACAAAAACAGGTGAACAACAACATTCATATATACTGTACTTAAAAAGGATAGGTTCAGGTTTTTTTCCCCCAAGTCAGTCTTAATAGAATACTGACATGGCCGTAAGTACACGGAAATAAGTCTTGGTCGCTGTAACAATTACATGAACTTCCTCTGCTTTCAAACATCATGGCAATGCTGCAGCATCACAGCATAACATGATTACCAATGCTAATGGGAATGTGTGAAATGAACACTAGCTGGCATGACAAACTATTTAAAGCGTTGTAAGGAAACACAGTGAGGCAGACATAAGAACAGCTGAGCAGACGACCCTCTCAGGACTGAGTTGTTTAGAAGGTTATTTCTGTAAATTGTTTATTCAAGCAATACCTGAAAACACATGAAGAATGCTGGAGAAAAAAACATTTAATCATTGTCAGTTTTTCTTTTGTTCTAGTCAGTGGAAATTTAAGGTGTGTATTCATACTGATAAAAAAACTAATTTAAACATTTGAAGCAATAAAGTAAACCCTTAGGTGTGATTGTGCTGTATCGATGTGTCGCTTCTTACCACTTGTGTAGCCATCTTTGAACTGTGATGCAGGACGGTCTTGTCTTAAGGAAGGCGCCTAGAAAACATTAAACATGTTTCAGATCCTTCTTTTACTGTATTAATCAAAATGATTACAAGTGCAAGAAAACAATTGCATGTGTCCTTAGTATGTAACACCTTCAAAACATTGAACTACTGTACATTTCATGAACATGCAGATAGAGCTGAAACAATTATTGGCAACAATTTTGATAATTGCTTAATGTATAAGTAATTAGTAATAAGTAATTTATCAAGTCAAATATGTACTGGTTTCAGCTTCTCAAATGTGAGGATTTGCTAATTTTTATACATCATTGTACATTGAATATCTTTGGATCTAGGGGCTGTTGGTCGGACAAAATAAGCACAAAGGAAAAGTAGAAGCAGTTGACAGCTGGATTTCTTTTTTAAATAAATTAAAAACAGACCAAAAAACCTTGGAAAATCAAGAAAATAAGAATTAAATCTTTGTTTGAAGTATTTTTGTCAAGTTTAAATGGCCATAGCTTTCCAAAGTTACAGTTTGCTTGACATGACACATTTTTGTATAATTTTAGTTAGTATAAAATGATAAAGTTTTTTTTTTTATTAAAAGAGTATACGATTAGACGATTGTGCATAGTATATAATTAGTATGTACAGAATTAATATGTAGACTGAACAGGACACAGCCATTGTTTCCTGCCCTCACCTCTGTGGAGCGCAGCTTGTCGATGACCGCCTTGAGGGCCTTACACTCATCCTCCAGGACCTGTGTGTCCCTACGAAGGCTCTCGCTCTCTGAAATATGCCGAGCCTCCATGTCCAGTATTTCTGCCGCATGGAGCTCCTGCATCTGTCCAATCTTCTCTTGGAACTCTCCGATCACCTCCTCCATCTCGTCTTTGGTTGCAGACTCACTTTCCGGGCCGAGGTCGGACATTTGGAAAGGTTCGGTCTGGGTGAACGAGTGTGTTACCGCCGCGTGTTGCTTCTCAGAGCTGCTGTTTAGCCGAGCACCGTGAGATTTGTTGGAGGACTGACTGGAAGTGGCAGAGTTTTTCCTGGAGAGAGATGGTTTATCTTTGGCACTGCTTCCTTTACCAGCCTGCTGTTTGCTGCCTTTCCTTTTAGGTTGGGTGGTGGAGGAGGAAGAAGCAGTAGTGGAGAAAGGCTGAGGAGAGGGAGACGGAGAAGGAGATGGAGGACCAGAATCCGCTGTCTTCATCAAGGCTGTTCGTACCTCCTGGAGCTCCTCTTTAAGCTCAGAAATGGAGAGCTCACGAATGTGAAGTTCCTTCTGTAGTTTCTCATTGTGCTGCCTGTAACTGGTGAGCTCTTCTTTGGTGGTATCCATATTGTTTCTCATCCCCTGGAACTCCTCTTTGAGTTTTGAAATGGAAACTTCACGGACTTGGAGGTCCTCCTGAAGTTTCTCATTATGCTGCCTGTAGCAGTTGAGCTCTTCTTTGGTGGAAGCCGCATCGTTTCTGAACTCCTGGAGCTCCTGGAGAAGCTCTGCCATGTTGGCTCTGTCTTCTTCAGCTTGTACCTTGAGGACGAATGGGCAGGTGGTCAAATACTGCACATACAGCAAAGTATCATGAAGGAACATAAAAAACAACAATCTTATCAGTTTTAGAGAAATATAAATATACTGATACTATATATATATATATATATATATATATATATATATATATATATATATATATATATATATATATATATATATATACACACACACACACACACAGATAATACAATTATATACACACACAAGATACAATAATACAATACAAACTATTTCCAACTTACTTTAAAAAGTTCTCCTTTAAGGTGAGCGATGGTCATTTCCCGCTCCTTTAAAAACACAATTGCATGTAATTAAAATGTGTATAAATAAAAACGTACATTTGACTTCAGCAAAGATTAACCAAGAGTTGACACACCTAAATAATAATTTGACGTTTTGGGAAACGCGGTTATTCGCTTTTTGGCGGAGAATTAGACAAGGAGATTGAGAACACTCTCATACTCCTCATGTCTGTTAAATATAAAGCTACCTCAAGCAGCCAGTTAGCGTAGCTTAGCATGAAGACTGGAAACAGGAGGTACAGCTAACTTGGCCCAGTCAGAAGGTAACAAAGTATAAAAATGTCAAGTTGTGGTTTGGATATGACGTGTTAATTGATGAGCTTTAGAGGTGCTGGTAGGTGGATTTTGTTAACTTTGGACAGAGCCAGGCTAGCTGTGTCCCTGTTTCATTTATGCTAAGCTAAGCTAATGGCTGCTGGCTCCATTTACATATTTACAGTACAGATAAGAGAGTAGTATTGATCTTCTCATCTGACTCTCTACAGGAACGCAACTATCAAATATGCATATTTCCCAAAATGTCAAACTGTTCCTTTAAATATCAGTTTCATGAGCTCAAATCCACAGCAAAAGTTCCAAATTCAAATTTAGTGTAAAACGATAACTTTGAATACTGTGAATTACAAAAAACATGTGCACCCAAGACAGGATATGACTGTAAAGATTTTAAATGTTTGGCACCTGCAGCTGCTCCTGGAGCTTCTCCAAGCTCTCCTTGCAGCTGTTCAACTCCTCTTTGGCCGCAGCTGCCTCATTTTGAGCCTTATTCAACTCCTGTTGAAGCTCAGACACCTTAGTCTCCTCACGGCTTCCAGATGAAACCTAAAGTGACAATGTTTTAACATAAGGCAAGAAAATTCATAGTTGATAAAAAAAAAGTAAACTGTAGTATCAAATCTTTGTTCCTACCTTTTGAAGTTGGTCCTGTAGTCTCTCTATTGTAACTATTTTGTCCTAGAAAGAAAAGCACATCAGTCTCACCAAACATTAGAAACCCTCTCACAGGAAGAATGAACACTAAGAGGCAGTCACATACTTGGAGCTCCTCCTGGAGTCTGCTGCAGCTCTCCTTGTAGCTGCTGAGCTGCTCTTTGGTGGCCGAGGCCTCGTCTCTGACCTCCTGCAACTCCTGGAGAAGCTTGGACACAGCAGCCGGCCTCTCAGCAGCAGAGGACCCCTGACAAAAAGGTCAGAAGGAATCAAACTTATCAGAGCTGTGTGGGGCAAAGGACAGCATTAAGCACCCTGATACTTGATTTACAATGACTTAATTGGGTTGTTCACTGGTTAACCATTAATAATGGTACAGAGAAAATAACAGTCCCCAATATAGATTCAACTAAGTACAGAGATTTCTTCTAAAGCTCACTAATTTACATGTGGTATCTTGTATGTTTAATCTGGGGTTCGGTGATGGACTATTTTTTGGCCAGGCTCAAAATGTTGAACTATTTCTTTATGACGTATTGGCCAAACTCTTACCCCCACAGCCGGTGATGTCCTCTGGTGTGTCCTGGCCTTCATCTGACTGAGCAGATCCATGAGCACGGCCAGCCTCCTCTCGTACTCCAGCACCTCCTCCTCAGAGCTGGAGAGCAGCTGCTTCTGGAGCTCCTGGTCTTTCTGCATCCCACTGAGTCCCACCTCCAGCTCCCGGAGCCTCTGGGTCAGATGGACCACCTTCCCTGTTGGAACTTGTCTCGCTTGGCCGATTCCACTGAAATCCATTTGGGGAAAACCAAAGTCACCAAAGTCATAGACATGTGCCTCCACGTGTGGCTCAGCATGTCCCTGCTGCTCCTGGTCTTCTTTGGATCCTTGTGATTGCTGTTGCTGGAAGGCCTCCAGTGTGGCCTGGCTGACAAGTGCTGCAGCCAGTTTCTCCCTCAGATTGTCCTCTAGATTAGAGACCCTTTGTTGGAGACCATCTGAAGAGGTTTGTGTTTGCTCCACAAGGAGGCGACAGCGGCTTAATTCACAGTCCTTTTCATCGACCACGTCCTCGAGCTCCTGGATGCGGAGGTCCAACTCTTCCACTCTGGATGTTGCACTCTGTTCTAAAGCTTGTACTTGGGCCTGCATGACTACAAAGCCTGCAGTTTTCTCTCTGAGAGCTTCTTCAAGTTCGCCCTCTGAGCTCTCCAGTTTTTCTGTATCAGCTAAAGCTTCTGCGCTCTCTTTCAAGCGCTGGTATGTCTCAAACAGCTTACTGTGCTCGGCTTTGAGTGTATTGACCTCTTTGGTGGCTAGGTCCATTCTCTGCTTCATTTCATCGTATTCCTCTTTACTTGGCCTCCACACAGCGCTCTCTAGCTCAGCCTTGGTGTCCTCGTCTTCCTCTGTAGCCTGCTTCTGCTCGATATTGGCCAGCTCTTGCTGAAGTCTGTCTATGACTGCATTTAGTTGGTCAAGCTCCTCCTCATTATTCCTCTTTAAGGTTTCTTGTTCGCTCTGCAGGCACTCTACCTGGGACTCCAGGTCTTTAATCAGCTCATCCCTCCCATCAATCTCCTAAAGAAAAATATACAGACATTATTAAACCATAAAAATTTGAGGAGTCCATAGTTATCCCGCTATTCAGATAAACCTCTGAGTCCCTGTTGTGCTTAGAAATTCTTTGGGCCAAAGTTAATTCAATGGCATTTGTATTTAAATTTCTGAAATTGATCAGGTTGTAAAAACTCGCCAGAGACCCAGAGGTTTAGAAAGCCACCTCACATGAGCAAATGATCACCTCACAACAGACGATGGGGCTGTGGAACTACTTACCGAAATAAAATAAGCAAAAACAACCCAACAAATAAATAAATAAATAAATGGTGAAAACAAAAATAAAAGTGTACACGAATGCAGAAAACACACACACCGACTAACACGGAGATATGCGTATTCGAAATAGACTTTTATTCTATTTCGTATATGCATATATTGCGTTACCTTGTTATCAGAGGCTGTTTCCATGTGTTGGAGCTTAGTGATCTGTTCATTAAGAAGTGCTATTTCCCTGTCCTTCTCCTCCATCACCTTCAAAAGTCAGAGATTATAATGTGATGGCTATTAATAAACCACCAATAAATCCACTAAGAGGCAGCCTCATGGTGGACTACTGAAAGTACACGGATTGAGTCAAACAAAAAATGTGCCGGCAGTGGCAGAGTCTTGCAAAATGTGCAAACTAAAATTAGCAACATAGAGCAAATATCTCTTTATTAAATAAAACATCCCAAAAAAATGTTTTTGCAGTTTGAGAACAGAAATATAAATAGTATATATACATAATTGTGGTATATGCATTACATCAAAAAGTCCTGTTTACAACTGATGGCCCAGTTTATGGTTGTGTGAATACGCCAGAACTTGTGTGTCACACATATCACATCAGCCAACAGTTTTAAATTCACCAGCAACCAGTGGTTTATCTTTTGCTCTTCAGTACAACAGTTTGTGAGTAGAAAAAACAGATTAAGTCCATAATAACTGAGAATATAAGTGTAATCATCTTTTAACCCAATATGTGGCCAGTGTCTGTCTGATAATGATAATGATAATGATAATAATCCACAGTTTTAAAGAAGCCAGCATGGCTGCAGTTCTCACACACACACACACACACACACACAACCAGAATCAACCACTTCTGGAATTTCTGGAATTCAAAATCTTACGTAAAGATACTTTGAGAAGTTTTCACACAAGGACGGCTCTTTACCTGGAGCATGCTATCCCTGGTTTCTAGGTATTGCTGCTGGCTGCTGATCTCCTTCCTCTGGATCTGCAGCTGCATGTGAAGCTGCTGCACCTCCTCGCTCTTGTTCTCCAGCTCTTCTCTGAACTGCTCCAGCTGCTCTTCCAGGTTACCGATCTGAGGCGACAAGTAAACATGGCAAGCACTTCAGAGGAGACACCACGTGACGACTGAAAATCTAACAACTCTGATTTCCTCTGCTTCACTTGTTAGCTACAAATTAGTTCTACTATTCATGTAATTAAACAAAAATGCATATTTTGCATATAAGGATACTACAGTACTAATGGTTTGTCAATGCGGGACAAAGAAGCGTATGATGCATTACATGTAGTTGCAATGTATTGAAAAACATTGCTGTAACACTTGCATACCGACTGCAAACCACAAATTTAAAACATTTCACTCCCAGTTGGATCTTCAAATATTATCCGTTTATTATCCACCCTGAGCAGCACACTACCTCTTTCTCTTTCCGCTCCAGAGCTTCTCTCTCCGTCTGTAACTGAGACTCCAGTGTGGAGTGTTTTGCCTCAGTGATGGATGCATGCTGCTTCTTTTGTTCAATCTGCGACACACACAAAAGAAACTATTTAGCACAGCAGTTATTAACAGCATGCACAGAAAGGCGTGAAGGAACAAGCTCTTGTGGTCAAACAGATTTTCAAGGATGCAAACTATAAAAGCATGTTGCTGTATCCTTTATCATGCAACTGGAACTCATTTGTAAAGCAGATATATGAGCATTTCCTGCACTGCTCCTTTTTGTTCACTCTCAACAATCTCCACGAACACTGGGGGGCAATCTTGACAGTTGCTAGCCATCAGTGTTATCACTAAAAACAAACTGCCGGGCAGCTGAAGTAGACACACCCACACATTGTTCTCTCGCTCTCTCTCTCTGTGCGTCTCAACCCTCCTCCCGTTCCTTCTCCAGCTGTCACCTCATATACATCCTCTCACACACACACACACACACACACACACACACACACACACACACACACCCTCTGCCATGCTCCACAGCTATTATAAAGACTGCTTTTTCTCTCTTGCCGTTTCTTACTCTGTCTCCTGGACATCCTTCATCTCCCTCTCCCCCCTCCCCTTCCTAACCTTCTCCAGGGAGTCAGCGCTGGCCAGCAGGGCCTGCTCCAGCTCGCGGATGCGGCTCTCCAGCTTGTCAATCTCGTCGTCGCGCTCTCCCAACTCACGACGCAGCTGCTCTGAGCTGAGCAGCAGCTCACTGCACCAATCCGCCTTCTCCTTTAGCTGCGAGGTCAGCTGGTCCACCTGGTAGTGAGAGAGAGAGAAATGAAGGGAGCAGAAGAGAGAGAGAGCGAGAGAAAGAGAGATAGGGGGAGTCGTTTAATGGGAACCGCTCTCAGACACCACACACTACAGCATTGCTGGTACATGTACAGCTAGCTGGGAGGTCAGCTGATCCACCTGAGAAAGGAGGGGGCCGAGAGTGAAAAGAGGTGCAGGGACAGAGGGGAGAGAGAGATTTCATTCCGGGTGACACAAACCACAGAGCAGTACATTAACCAGGAGGACCACTGGCAGGTAACTGATCCATCTGTGAGACGGCAAAACATCAGCAGATCAATGAATGGGGGGGAAGAAGGGTCCACAGGAGGAAGGTTTGTTTCGGATTATCTCAGGAAATGGGAAAATCTAGAGGGTAAACTGTTCCCCCTGCTTGATTTAACAAGAAAATGATGTTGTTTCATAAAAGACTGACTGTATCCTGTTGTTTCAGGAATGCCTTTGTAAGGATGTTATAGAAACCTGAGTTTCTATTCAAAACAAAATGACACTGTAGTAAGGCAGATGAAATACACCCCCTCACCTTCATTAAATATTAATGTGACAAGAGAGTATGATGAACTCTTCATGAGAGTAATTCTGCACTGAATGGTTTATTTATATTTCTTTAAGCTTTACTGTACCAGAATGTCCCTTGTGATTCATTTATGGATGGAATTCAAGTCAACTCCAGAGCGTTTCAAATTTTCACATTGCTAATGTGGCAAATAAGGATTTTTCATGGTTAGTTTTACAAACTACAATTCATATTAATGTAAGAAGGTTCTTTGCATGGCCTCAGAAAAATATAAAAAGCCTTTTAAAGTATGCAAAAAGTGAGTTTTGTATTGAAAGACAATCATCATTAGAGAGGATACTTTCATGATGTTTGTTCTACACTGAGCTGGTGAACACCCTTCTTCCACCGCACTTTGTCTTCTGTTTTGCTGTTTAGTTTGGCATTGAAGGGAGGCACAAGAGAAAGGAGCAGAGTGAGAGAGGACAATGTTTTGAAGTTGCTTCCAAATGAAGACAAACATGGCAGAGATGGATCAAACTGGAAAAAGGAAGAGGAAAAGTGATATGGACAGGCCAGTAATTGCTACAGGATTGGGCGGGATTACTAAAAGTAACTAAATGCTCTCTGGGGTTGACTTGATTCTACGTGTAGCTAGAAGCAATACCTTAGAGGTTACTCCATCCACCTGTAATAGCCACGGGAGAGAGAAAGCATAAAGGTTCAGAGGATGGAGAGTTCAAGGGCAAGAGGGGGAAGAAAAAGCACTTAGTGATATAAATGTGGCAGGGGTCTCTGGAAATTATAGAAGTAGTACAGGTTATCTATCTTTTGGATATTAGCCTGTGAGTTTAAAGCAGAAGTGAGACTGAAATGAATGCTATGAACACGAGGAAACCACAGAACTCATAGCTAAATACAATCACAAGTTATATAAATCAAGTCTTTAAACAAACAGACCTTTAAAAGACTAACACACAGCAGGGGCAAATCGAGGATACTTCAGTTACAAAGACAGTAAGGAAAGGACAGCGAACATTATGATAACGCTGAGCATTGAAGTCATCTTCCCCTGAGGGATTAACTGATTTAACTTGTCAAATGATGTTTCAGATTGGGCAAGTCAAATGTGCTGAGGGCCCATAACCCAGTGCGGCTTATTTTCTTTTATATCATCAAAAGGCAAATGAGTTGAATTTAACTGTTTAATAACTTTAATTATTATTATTATTAATATTATAAACATGATGCCTTCACAGTTAGCAGGGTGTGATGCTTTACTGTCAAATTACTTTTTCCTGTATAAGCATCCAGTCGCTTGGTTTGAGGACATAATTAGCGCTTTAATAATGACAACCGTGTTGATCAAAATTAAATTTCTCCTTGCTCAGAGTGAACTGAGGGCTAGATTGTGAGTGGATGGAAAATAACAGTCAATAATGAAATACTTGAGAAGCCAAAGAGTAATATCAGCACAGACAAAGTAAATACATAAACAACATCAAGGTTAAAACTGCTGTGATGAATGAGACTGATGCACAAAAAGAAATGTGATTCTGCCATGTTGTACCGAATATGAAAACTTAAAAAAGGCAGGTTAAGACCTTTTTTCTATTACTGTCAACTACTCCTCATATATATTGATATAAAATGAAAATGTGACCATCAAAATCCAGTCAAAAATTCAGGACAGGACCAAAGGAAGGAAGTTGCACCGAATTGACTGACGATAGTTGTGGAAATCAAAGATTACTGGGAAGACTAGCAACTGTATCTGTAGAAGCTAATTGGGATCCGATAACAATAAAGATTACAGACATCTTGGTGCAGGTGTAATGTCTGTCATTGTTTACTTTTTTGGCCACTTGGGGGCAGTGGAACAAGGTGTAAACACAACATGGATTTATTATAGCCTTAAAAAGTTGATCTGGCGAATATGTTAGTAAACAGTCACCTATTTACACATCCAGCAGAGCAACATTAGCATTCATTTGAAGTGGAATTATCTAGCTCTTTAGCTGCTAAATGCTCCACTATGTTTACCAGCTAGTTGCTAACTTTGTCTGTCTGCTGTTGGATGCTGACCAGGTTGCGTACAGTGGATTTACCTGAGCTTTTGAGCTAAAAAAAGGTTAATGACAGCAATGAGAGTGAACCAAGTTAAGTTGTGGGCTGTACAACCAAAACAATTAGCTAAATTATTAAAAATACTCAGTAGAGCTGAGAGGAAATGCAGAGTGAGAGGGTGATAAAATCTCTGTGGGTTCATCACTACAATCGACACCTTTCACATTACACATCTTCACTTGATCCATTGTTAATAAAAAAAATATAGATAAGTGCAACTCTAATCTAAATCGTTTGGATTTAGCCTATAAAATCTCAGCAGTTGTCGCTAAGCAAATCAAATCAGTCATTCTGAAATGTGATATCTGGGGTTAAATTACATGTAACTGTCCTTATGCCATACAAACACATGTGAGTAACAGCTGCATCAGGGCAGTGATTGACTTCAGCAAATCTTATCACTTCCACTGTATTGTGTTGTCAATGATCGTGCAAATAAAACCCACTATTACACAACTTACAAAGGATCACAAGGAACAAACAATCCCACTCTCACTCTCTCTCCTGTGTAAACACTCCCACTATTTTGTGTCATTTTGGAGGCAGCACAGGTAATTCTACCAGCTCTATTGTTCTTTCTGCTGTGTGAGTCTCAGCGCAGTGTTTATAGCCATAACAACAGTGTTATTTTCAGAAAATAAGCATCTCTATTAATGCCTGGTCCTCTGGCAGAGAACAGAGCTTTCTCTTGTTACCTCTCGGTTTCTTTGCTCAGAGCCAGTCTGAAGTTTCTGTGGATTCTTCAGTTGTTGTTCCAGTTTCTGGATCTCCTGCTGGAAGAAATCCCTCTCGTGTTCTCGGTCCACAGCTTGTTCCTGGACACCAAAATAAAAACAAGAATATGAAAATGTTGAATCAGATCTTCAATACAGGCTTGCCTTATTTGCAAAGGCAAATTCACCTGTTGAGAAACTGGTTTCCTTGTCAAAAAACAGCTTTTATTGATGGTTGACATTGATTATTTTAATCATCAGATGCTGTGAGAGCAAGGGGCCTATTTTAATGATCCAAGCGCACGGTGTGAAGAGCCTGGCGCAGGTGCATTCTGGGCGTGTACAAATCAACTTTTGCTAGTTTAATGGCGGAAAAAAGGCTCAGTGCGCCAGGCGCATGGTTCAAAAGGCTTGTACTTAGTGTCTTAATTAATCATAGGTGTGTTTTGGGCGTAACATGCAATAAACCAATCAATCAGAGTGTCATCTCCCATTCCCTTTAAAAGCCAGGCGCGTTTGTACCTTGGCACATTGCTATTATGATGGCGGATTTGCTAAGCAGGAAGGAGAGATTTTCAGGAGAAGAAACTGATCTGCTCGTACGTGAAGTTAAAGCGCGAGAGCAGATCATATGGCACGAGCACTATGCCACCAAAACTATTTCACATTTTAATATTTTTTATTTTTAATCTTTTGCATGCTTGTGTGCTGCTGTGTGTGTAACAAGCACAGTGTGCGCGCGCTGTGCACAAAAACTATTTGCGCTGTTAAAATAACAATAAAATGCTGCGTTATTGACTTTATACCAGGTTTTTGGTGGTCAATGGTGTGATCACTTTCCGCTGCCTCAAGATAGCAATTTGCCAAGAATGCACCTGAACACACCTCCCTGTAAGACCAGCACGGCCATGGGTGCAGGTGCATCTGTTATTTAAACGGGAAATTGACAACTGCGTCGGTCTTAAACTAGCATAGACACTTGCATCGGGCTTTGCGCTGCACTGCGCTGCACTGCACTGCGCCGGGTGCAAGATAGGGCCCTTGTGTCTATATGCTGAATTTTCTTGTGTGTAATCAACATCAACAGGATAATAGAACTCCTGGCCAAGTGGCCTAATTATAATGACGGTAACAAACTTATTAGACCATGAGCCAGATATAAGGTAGATTCCCCCCTCCCAAAAACTATAACATATCCAGTACCAAGAAACAGTCATGGTTGTAACATACCTTGCAAGATATTGTGATGAGTTTTAAAAACGTTTTCATTTTTTACATGCCACTTGGCTATTACTAATAAGGGACAATAAGCTGCATGCAGAACAGACACTTTGCAAAAGATTTGAAGCACTAGGGATTCTTTTCTTGATTAATCAATAAATAGCTTGGTTTGTAAAATGTTGAAAATGTAAAAAGGAATGAACATAAGAATAAACACTTCCCACAAATTGTCTTCAAATTGCATTTTTTTGTCCGACCAACAGTCTAAAACTCAAAAGATATTTAATTCACTGTGATAAACGACAATAAAAGCAGCACAGATTTTACATTTAAGAGTTAGAGACACACCGTTTTTGGACATTTTTGCCTAAAAATCACCTGAATAATTCATCGATTAACAAAATTCTTGCAGATTTTCTGTAAATCAATTAATCATGTCATCTCCAATCAAAATTTCATTCATGATTTAAAGCTGCCCAAAAAGGAATACAAATATAATAATTTTGTCACTGACATGAAAGTATACATAATTTAGAATATTGAGTAAAAGCTACATGAGACTATTGGCCATTTTCTTTGTCACTCACATCAAGGAACCTCCTGTTCTTCTCCAGCTGTTTCTCCAGAGCTTGGACCTGTTGTCGGAGGTCTCCGCTCTCTGTGCTCTGAGCGTGCTCCAGCTCGATCACCCTGTTGACCTGCTCCTCCAGCTCCACCTCCAGCAGCTTCACCTGCTTCAGGAGGTCAGCATTCTCCTTTTCCGCCTGGCGCTGTACCTCCACCTTCTCCTTCATCAGCTTTTCCGTCTCCTCCAGAAGGTCTACAGAATACAGCGGAGGAAGGAGGGGAGGTTAGGCATCACTGCCTGTCAACTATAGGTGGTGAACTTCAGTTAATGATTCATTCAAGGTTTGATTTTGGTGATGAACAGGATGCTGAGATGGAGCTACTGAAGAGTCTGAAGTCTGTGAGCCATGTGATTGGTTTGAATTGCTTTTTGCCAAGTTATAAAAAATATTTAAAAAAAAATAACATGTCAACTTCCTTCTCTGAAATGCTGCAATTTTATATGTTGTGGTCACGTATATAGCTTCAACTGAATACAAGGCTAACTTCAGACTCTTCAAACATCTCAGTCAACTTCCCAACATGACGCCCCGTTACTAAACATGATTCCCCATCATGATACCTCTTTGCCCTTCCGCTGCCACCAGTTAACAACCCACACCGGTTTACCCAGGATCAAACTCCGCAGGATTAGTGCAAAAGTAAAAAGGTGAGTGCAAGTGACAGAACAAACACGTGGACAGTTGCGATATCCATGCCCAATAAGCATTTACAGGCAGGGGAGATGGACTTCCTGAACAGCCAATAATCTCACTCACACAAAAAAATGCTGTAAGCACAGCATCTACAGCTCTAAAAATGTATAACAATAAAAAATATGCCTTAATTCAGAGTGTAGATGATTGACAGCGAGGAAATAATGACTAAATATAAGTGTCTGGAGATTACTTTCATTTCATCATGCTGAAATGAGTGCTAACATCGACTCCAAGACATTAAAAATGATGAACCGGGACAAAAATCAATCAAGATGAAAAGCTGAAGCAAAGGTTAGTGATTGAACTGAGTGAGTTTGTGAGCCAATAGCAAGCAAGCTCCAAGCTTTGTTGGATTAGTTGCTGGATTAGAGTTAGAGAGATATTGTGTCACTCAACTACAGTAGACAATTATAAGGAACATATAGTAGATATGACTGAGCCATGCTCAAAGTGGACACACCTGCTTCAGGTGCTGCAACCATTGCAGCTTCAACTAGGCCTACAGGAGAATAAGAAAGCACAGGAATGTAACATGCTCTTGTTTTTGTCATGAACATGAAAAGTCTTAGATAAAGAATAGAAAAGGGTGACGACAGAATGGCAGTGCTTTTGTCTGTTTCACAGCAGTAGGTTAAGGCTGTAGAAAGGATGCTGTAAAAGGAAAAGGTTTCTGAAATAGCCCCGTTGGTTTATACCCCTTGGATACAGAATACTCACCATTTTATCAGAGAATTTACTGGGATACCTTTTTGATTATACAGGAGTTGTAATGCAAAATTAGCAGATACAGTTATCGAGCTTCAAGTTTCCGGAGCACAAATACTGGTAGCAACTTTGTAAGAAATGTAGAGTTGCCTCAGAGTTGTTACAATGAAACATTCCAAAAATAAACATTTTATTGACTTTTTGACCCACGTTCTGAATTTCAGCTTGATGTTTCACAAATCAAGCTGTCAATGTGTAATTCAAGGAACACTTTATGATTTCATTTAGGTGAATCATTTTTCTTTTAATTCAATCATACCAAATTAACTTAAACTTGAGCATTGATTAAAAAAAGAACAGAAAGCCTGAGAGATTGTGTATTTTTGTCTCCTCATCTATTATCTTTGGTACACTAACTATGATGCAATAACGGTCACATAATCAAATATGCACTAAATTCAGTTCCAGTCCAGATGTTGAATAAATTAATTTCCTAATATGTTCCTTTCAACTGTAAGGATAATAACTTCCTGTGACTGGGCTATTAAAAATCTATATAGAGTATATTGTCGGTAAATGAATTCTGGGATACTTACGAAGCTCACGGGGCCCGGCGTGTTCCCTCATGGCGTCTTGTTGCCGTGACAGCAGCTCCCGCTCCTCCTGCATCTGAAGCCTCTCGTGCTCCAACTCTTGCAGCCGGCTACCTGTCACCTGCATGGAGAAAGGACATTCAGTTACAGACTGGCAGAAAATGGATACATAGAGTATGTTGAATGTAAATAAATGTTGTTATTTAACATTTAGACTGGTGATGTTCTGTATTTGACAATAAGAAAAAGATATAGTATATCACCAGCGCTTTAGCTTGAATACATACATGATGATATGTTATTATGACACTAAAAGAGAATCGACACTACCTAATATCTTAAATTTTATTTTATATGAAGACATATGTTTTTTTTCTGGCAGATATTTTAAAGGTGCTCTAAGCGATGTTGGGTGATGTCACTTCTTGTTGACGTTCAAAGTATTGTCAAACAAAACGGAGGCTAGCTCGCCCCTCCCTCCTCCTCATCCCGTCCCCTCCCTTACGCGCACTAACCCCCCAACCCCCACCCCCAAATCCTTCTTGTTGGTTATTGGCTGGAACACTTTATGTTTTGTGGTGCAGGTTGGCGCAGTTTGTTTTTGTTGCAGTTTGTGGAGCCTGGCTGTCTACAGAGACTGCTTTTTTTTTACAGTGTGTTCAGGGGACAGGCAGCTAGCAGATAGTGAGGAGATGTTTGCTGTATGTGACAAAAAAATGTTGTAGCCTAAAAAACGCATGACATCGCTTAGAGCACCTTTAACTAATTCAACCTCAAGTAACTATGCTTACACGTGAGTCACTACTGTTCTGTGCCAGAGGCACAAAACAAATCTACCTAAACGTTATAAACGTCATGTACCATCTCACATAGAAAAGGTAATTATTTTTCTCCTCTGCAGCTGGAATGCCTCACCTGCAGCTCTTGCTCGAGGCTCAGATGGAGCTCTTCCTTGTGACGCAACTGCTCCTCCAGCGCAGCCCGTTCACCCGTGTAGCCATCAATCAGACCTGAATGTGGATGAAGCAAGAGGAGGACAGTTATAGAGGGAGCTAAAATGGAAATTCATAATTTCCCTTTCATAAAGTTATTGCATCTTTCATAGCCGCTCATTCTTACAAACACTTAACAGAAGAATTAAGAGGAATTAGGCTGCTTCAGTCAAACACACGCACACTCGCACACTCGCACACTCGCACACACACACACACACACACACACACACACGCAGCAGCCAATCAGATGAACGAGCACTTAACAAGAGGACACAAAATCCAAGGTTACCAACAACACAACAGCAGACAAAAACATACCTACATAAATGCCAAGGCATGCAAACTTGCATGCAAATGCAGAAGCACAAATGAGCATGTCTGACCCATTTTGCTTGACATGAAGTACAAGACTGAGCTGTACACACAATGAAATGCAACCATTATTGTACTGCTCTGTCACAGGTCAGCAAGCATTAAGCACCGGGATGTATTTAGCTCACAGTTATAGGAAGTGGGGGTACTGTAATGGAACATTTTATTTTAACATAATGGTTTAATATCCTACAAGATTCTCTTATATATTTTACAAGAGTTCCCTTATATTCTTTAATTTTGAGTAGACACTAGGACTCCAAGGAGAAGCAACTGGCATCTTAAAACCTTGAGCCTAGTTGAAGCTATTCTTTGTTTAAAGACCTCAGGCTCTGTATTTTGGCAGATAAGGGTGGAAAAGGCCATAACATTTGCTCTGCGTCTCTTTCTGTCTCCTAAGATACACAGGTGTTTAGGCTAAGTTGGGAACAGGAGCAGAGGGGAAGGTTGTACAATCATTATGACTGTTTATGGTGTTTTTTCATCTGTGAAGCTGCTAAAGATATCCTGAAGGGGGGGGGGGGGTTAAGTGAGTTTCTACTATATAGATGTATGGATTGTTAGCTTGGTCAGAAGACCCTTTCAGATGTGCTTTGATGCTATGTGAAACTGTTTTCTCTGCATTTGCAAATGTAAATAAATACTCAAAGACCAAACTTTGGTTTAATTCAAATCGTCCTTATTTGTTTCATCTGGTGTTTTTGATACGCACTGCTGCTGCTTACGAGAAAAACTTCCACTAAGAGAATAATAATTAATTTATTAATTTACTGTAACTGCAACTTTGGCATATAATGAGACCCGTTCTAAAGGTACAATTTAAATATTATCTGACTTGATATGTGTTTGTAGCTTATATGGGCTCAATGTGCTCTGTGTGTTATCTAAAACGGAGAGAGAGGCAGAGGGTAAAACACCTGTGTTGTCATGAGATAACTATTATTTTAGACATCTAAGCAGGAACCAAAGCTGTGTGCAAAGTTTTCCTAAGGAGGGATCCCTACATAGCTATCAGATGCACGTGATTAATGACAAAAAAAAACATTGTCTACTAACTAAACAGAGCTCTACTGGGAATCCATAAATCACATTTACTCTGCAAGACAATATTTCCACATCTTCATGTTGTCCAACTTAGTCTTTTCCGCTTGTTAAACCATAACAAAAGAAGACTTTTCATCCTTTTCACAGACATATATGTTCCGTCTATCAGTGAACAGGATCTTTTTCCAGGATGAGCCTGTCTCTTTGGTTCATTTAAAACCAGTTTGAAAAGGCCACACCCTGAGCTTTCACCTGTGTGGATCACCCACACAATAGATGGGGAGTTATATATCTTTCACTTCATTGGCATTTGCACAAGTAGATGCCCAAGAAACAAGAGGCTGAGCAGATTTCAAGCATTCCCTAAAAGTTAATGAAGAAGATGCATGCCACATGACCACATAGGCACAGGTGCTCTGTTTGGGATGTAGCATCTATTTTCTTATAGAGCTGAAACAATTTGTTGTTTAATCAATAAGTCAACTGACAGAAAATGAATTGCCAACAATTTGATAATTGACAGATTGTTTGTCATTTTTCAAGCAAAAATATTAAATATCTGGTTTCAGCTTCTAAAATGTGAGGATTTGTTGCTTTACTTTGACAAATAAAATTAATTATAATATAATAATTGTTAGTTGCAGTCCTATTCTCTATAATGTTGTTCCTTCTTTTATTTTTTACAGCTTGCCACATTGCCTCCCTCTTTGATAGTCAATGCTGTAAAACTTTATGACAGCAAATATTTGCTATTCTTCAGCACCTCTATAGAATTACAGAAAACAAACATCATAACAGGATACCACTGAAGATGATATACGATTAGAAAAGGTTATACACTCACCACTGTTCAGTGTGTACACAAAGCCAGAAAGAAAGAAATGACTGCTGTACTGTACATTTGCCAATTTGTGTGAGAGACTTAAAGTCAGCCCAGTCGACTGGTGAGTGAGAGAGTGGATGTGGTTGTAAGAGCTGACCCTCGTGGACCAGCTGTCTCTGACATGGATAGGACATTATTCCCCCAATAAGATCTGTCACAGCACTTACACTGTTCCTGGTGAATCAAAGTTAATGAAGCTTAAAGATTTTAATGTGTTCTCGCACAGATACCTTCACCTCCAAAAACACAAACCCTCATGATTTAGTTGTCAAACACAAATCAGAGACAGGCTGACAAACAGAAATTACCATTTGTCACCACAGATGGTCTCACACGCCTGTACTCTCCCTTTCAAACAGCTGATCCCATCACTCCCTGTAACACCCCCCTCCCCCAAAAGGATGCACAGATGCTTTTTCACTTCAGTTCCTCATTATGCTCTCTGTTTTCTGTAATCATTCTGACATACCGACACACATTATCACATCTTCAATTAGAGAAATAGAGAGTACTGCCATTCGTCCTATAAAGAGGCTATAAAGAAATCCTATAAAGAAGCTGCAAACAGTGGATGACAGTACTGCGCAGACTTTCTACCCCACATAGAAATTGACCAACATTTAAATCAAATTAATGTACAAGCCAGGGAAACGAATTAATGTATTCCATGCTCCTGTTCATTCATATTTCCTATGAATGAACATGTTTTTCAGAAAAACTCACCCTCAGCCCGGTGAAGTTCCAGAGCCAGCTGCTCCCGCGCCCGGGCCTCCTCGGACAACCGTTCCTGCAGCTCCTCCTGTTTCTGAAGCAGTTCGTTCATCTCCTGGTTGTGGTGGAAGGACTCCCGCATCAGCTCAGTCTGGGTTATCCTGGCATGTTCAAGCTGAGAGGGGAAGAGGAAAAAGTCACACAAGAAGAAGAGTTAGAGAAGAGTTCGGGAAAGAGGACATTAAATTAGCTTAGAAGAACATCTGTTGAAAAGGAATTATTTGCCCTAAAGGGGAACTCCACAGATTTAACATATAAAGATCGTCACGAGTAGAACTACTCAGCCGGTGAAAACAGATGTATAATGGCTTCTGTGGCTGATGATGTCATAAGAGTCATCTCGGCTTGGACTCGAGACATTTTAACAAAAACGTCTGCGTTACAAATTGGAGGTGTGTGGTTTGATAGAAAGTGTCCATAAGGAGGCAGGAGGCAGAGAGGATCAAATGAAATATGTTATTAAGCTGCATTACGGGAAGTGTAGGATCGAGAAGTTTATGCTTCAACCACACTAATAATTTTCACTTTCAGCTGAATTATATATTGGCGTAATTGATCGTATTACAGTATTGCACAAGACATTTCTGTGTTACAGAGCAAATTGTGATTCAAATCAAAATATTAAAAAAAAAAATTGTTACTGACGTTCTTGTTTTCTACATATAAAACGTTTAGTCTCATGTAATGCATAACAGTGGATCACAGTTTATTGATCTCAATGTCCATTTGATTATTTTGACATTACTTACATACATTTACCAACATGATATGAATGGACCCTTTTGTCTTACTGTTTTATATATATATATATATATATATATATATATATATATATATATATATATATATATATATATATATATATATATATATATATATATATAGCAGATTTAGTTCAATACCAGCATCATCGACTTAAAAGATTTGCAGCTAGAAAGCAAATTGCCTAATTTCAATACAAAGTTAAGTAAGTTGTTTTAAGTTACTTAGAAAAGCATTTTGTTGTCACCTTTAGGAATATACTGCCATTACAAATCGTTTGGCAAAACAGTTAATGGTCTTAATGCATAATGTGCAGACAGACTTTAAAGTAATGGCATTGGACAAAAAGGCAACTTGTACAAAAGTCAACAACAAAATGAGGTTATGTGTAAATGTGACAGAAACACACTAAAATAATTATATCAAATTAGTTTAATAACCTTCAGGTCAGGTGACAGAAGGCATCTTTTCCGTGTGTCACAGCTATGAAATCAGCATAGAAATCATATTGCAATAACCCGTGAACACATTCATTACTTTCCATAGATTACCATATCTCCCTGAGCAAAGGTCTTATTGTAACATTATGGGAACCAGGAAGTGGTAACATGACCCTGGCACATAGAAGTCTTTAATCTTTGACCTACGGTTTCAAAAGCAGCACAGAAAGAGCTACCCTACGTGAAATGGCTTTTAAATTACATCATCTACATGCGCAGACCTGAATGACATAAACAGGCTGTGGTGATTGTACCTATAAAATATGAATCAAAAGCACAGTACTCTCCATCCACAGTACTCTCCATCCAATGTGCAGACTGTTTAAAACTGCACTAACCCAATCTCTTTGTACAATTTAAAAACTCCAACACAGTTCAGTTACAGTACATTTACCAGGTGTAAACTTACTGTATACGGAGGAGTAGGCAGGGAGATTTTGGAGATAACCTTAAGAAGGTGACCATTAGTCCTGTGATTGACATGCGAGATTTGCGTCTGTACCACCACAGCATTTTTCTCGTTCAAGGTGCTGCATAATGGGAAAGGTCGGGGAAGGGGTACACGAGATTCCACTTCGTACACATCCTGGTCCTCCCCTTCCATCCACGTGCTGCTCTGCATGCCTGAGTTCCAGTAAGAGCGGTAGGAATCCATGGTAAAAGATAGATGGACGAAGGGAGACCTTTCAACATCGGTTTGTTATGTTGGAGCTCCTTTTCTGGAATTATCAAAAGAGGTTTCCATTTGCCACGATCTGTCAGGCTGAGCTGTGCAACCCCAACTGAGAAAAAGGTCCAGTGGGGAATAAAGCTGTGAGCAACGTTGTGGTAGCTCCAAGCAACAGTTCCTATGTGTTTTCAACACACACAAGAAGAGTAAACAACACTTGGAGAGGGTCACATTCACATGCTGCTGGTTCCAGGTAAATGTCAAGAGAGAAAGTCATCTGATTTCATGTGATTTCTTATGGTCCTACCAAAAAGTGTCATCCTTGACAGCAGGTGAAAGTCACATCTTGCTCCGGCAGTTTAAAAGGCATTCCTGTACACAACTACAGGAGGTTTGTAAACACAAAGGCAAGCATTTCTTCTCTTCATGTCCTCTTTGAAGATCTCCAACCCTCTTTCTCTTTTCTCTCTGACCTTCTTTCTTCAGAGTGAAACCATATCATGCCGCTCGGTAAAGCTCACACCCCCACGTCTGCTCCGGCTTGCTCCCCTCTCTCTCATTGGAGATTCATTAACAATACTATGCTGCCGTAGCAACCCCGACCTGCAGGGAAGCCTCCCAGTGGCCCCTTTTAATTGTTTAGCCCGAGCGGCAGCCAGCCGAGGGTGAAATGACAGCGCTTGGATCTTAAGTCTTTCACTCTTTCGTTTTTACTTCTTTCTAGGATTGCTGTCATTTCCTCTCCACGCATGCTCCTCTTCTCATTCCATAATATTACTCACTGTAGCCGGATCTCTCTGTCTTGTCAGGCGAGGCTTACTTACCCAAGGCAGGCTACTGTCACTATGTTATAGTCACTTAGCCTCCGTCTACCTACGTGCTCCAAAAGGATTAAATCCCAGACTTCCAGGCCAGGTTTTTACCACTCAAGACGAGAGGATTGTTCTTCCACTTCCTACATTGATCGCACACAGCAGGATAGTGTTCAGCAAAAGTGGGAGGGAAGCAGGTGTGGCTTCTGTCATTAGAGCCAGGTAGATTTAGCAGATAGAACACAGGCTCTCCCTGTACACATAAATAACCTACAGACAGCACATGCCCTTCCCACAAAAAGTTGTCAAACTGGATTCCGTCCCTATGTAGCAGCAGATAGAAGCAATTAATCCATTCTGACATGCTGCCTCTTGGTCCCACCTACTGTATCTGTTTGGCATGTCAACCGTCATACTGACTGCACACAAACAATTTCCATGTCTCACCGGCAGATAATGGGAGTGGACAATAAGTTAGCAAACACCTTCTCCAGGCAAATCATTTGCAGCAGTAGTTTAACAAACGTACTTAACATTCCTGACCAGCTTGTGTCATCAATCTCTTTTTTTTAAGATGATTTTTTGGGGCATTTTAGGCCTTTAATTCCACAGGACAGATGAAGACATGAAAGGGGAGAGAGAAGGGAAATGACATGCAGCAAAGGGCCACAGGTCGGAGTCAAACCCGCGGTCGCTGCGCTGAGGAGTAAACCTCTACACATGTGCGCCCGCTCCACCAACTGAGCTAACCCGGCCACTGTGTCATCAATCTCTGCTTCTCAGACAAGAAGTGACGACCCAGCACCGCTTACAGACAAGACTAATGTATATCAGATCAATAGTAGCAGGGAAATTATTGAACAAACCATTAAGTGGCTTTGTTGATACAAGTTTATTGTGCTGTTAATGGTGTGTACTTGGAGGAGATGCAAACAGTGTAACACATAATTTGCTTGTAAAATCTATGGTGTGGTTTTAATGGGGCTGCAATTTATGATTATTTATGACTTTTGAGCATTTTCTTGACTAATTTATCGTCATCAAAAATCACAATTTCCCAGAACCCATCTTGACAAGTAAAAGAATAAACAAACACATTTTTACATTTTTTTTAAGTTGGAACCAGTGAATGTTCTGGCATTTTTGCTTAATTTGTTTCTAAAAAATAATGGATTGTTTATCAAATTTGTTGCAGATTTGTAGATATTGTTTCCTATCATAAACAACTCTCTGTTAGTGGACCAAACCAAAATGTCTTGAGTTTGTGACACCAAGGTATAGAAATGTACAGCGTGTATAAGTTGTAGTGCTACAGTAATAATATCGAAAATGACAAAAACAGAAGATCAATTTGTCAGATCATTCTCAGTTCGATGATACAAAATAAATAAAATGAAGAAAAACCACCAAAAAGATCCTCAAGAAAAAAGTACTGAAGAGAGAGGATGTATCGTAATCAAAATGTGGTGAATACAGTAGCCTTTAAAAACAAATGATTCAATAGATAACATTCAACCAACAGCCACTCTATGGTGTAGATGGATGCTGCAACAACAGTGATGCTGAAATTTCTTTAAAGCTATTTTTAGACTGGCAAGATAAAACCCATCTCAGCGTAAGTAATGCATGAATTACAGCCAACGGGAAGATGTGATGTGCTGTGCAGTTACAGTAACACATTCAATGGCCTAGTTAAACTGGCCCCGTCTCTGTGGCTGACACTGGACACAGCGGGTGCACTACATGGACAGCCTGAGGGGGGATGGAGTTGTTCTGTCCACTACTGACTACGATAGGCTGATCGACCAGACAGAAGCTCAGTGTAAACACAGTTCGTATCTATAGGCAACCACTGGGAATGAGGCATTTCTTTTGTCTGTGAATTCTAGACAGGCCAACTTTGTTGCTGGCCACATTCTGCAGTCTCATCCCCATTATGCCTCCATGAACAGGCGTAGAAACCCACAGAGGGGGTTAACAGTGTTGAGTGTGGGTATTTAAATGTTTTGACAAAGCCTAAATGAGTCACTAGAGCTTTCTGCACAAACACACACAGGACTGTTCATGAAGAATTCTTCTGAATTTCAACCTGAAAAGAACTCACTTCACTTGAAAAAGCACTTTAAACTGGGGTATTGAAAGTTGGCATCAAATGTTTGGTCAGATTATTAGGCTGGTTTGGTCATACTTTGATTATATTATCCTAATCTATGTAAATCAGGAAGCTTTTTTTAAATCAGTATATATTAGTCTATAATAGTTTATATTTTTGGAAATGTGCTTTTTTGCAGAGAGTTAGATGAGGATATTGATACTGCTGTCTGACTGGCAACAGGTCCCATTCCGTGTAAAACTGCGAATTGTCATTTCTACATTTTGTTTTCTTGGAGATATAACATCTTAATTAGCGAGTTGTACAGGTGCCGGTATGCAGATTGTTACCTTTTTAGAGAGGCAGGCTAATCGTTTTCCCATTTTCAGTCTTTATGCTAAGCTGAAATCACCAGTTGCATATTTGTTATGATAAAATAAAAGGTTTAAAAACATGTTTCTGTCTCGCAGTAAAGTAAAACATTGAAACTTTTGTTTACTACAGAATCAACTTCTGCAGTACCAATGTAACATTTTCAAAAGGCTAGCCAGCCCTACTATCATGAACTATTATATTATTTCGTACCTTACAGTAACTCATGCTTTAGATTAAACACTATAAGAGTTTCTCAGCGAGCAGAAAGTGCCATACACAGTCAGACAAGTGTCCAACGGTACATTGATCCCAGGCCACTTAACCAACAAAGCTTGTACCTGGTTGGTGGTGTCGTTGATGGCCATCAACATCTTCTCCAGAGCAGTTTGGAGACGTCTGCTTATGCCCATCAGAAGCTCCTCATTCTCTAGCTGTGTCCCGGCCCCATGCAGCAGGTTGTCCATCATCTGCTGGGACACCTCCAGACCCTCGTCAGCCTCCGTCTCCCCGGACCACAGACTCACATTGTCTGCGGCGGAGTCGCTGCCATGGCAACTTTCTGCAGAGTGACCTGGTATGACAAGAACAGAGAGCAGAAAAATATCACACACAAACCTGATGTACCATTATATTACATTGTCAACACATTTAAAGTTCATTCAGATATTTAACAGCTTCCTAGAAAAGCTTTTTTTTTTTACCTGCATGCCCCAATCTTTAGATAGATACACCAGGATACTGTGAGAGAATAATCAGCACAATCATATAAAATTATATTATATTTAGCTTCTTAAAACCATTTGAAGCTTGCGTGACGAAATTAATTAGTGTTAGTCTTGGTGTAAGACAAGGACTACCTTTAAAAAAAAAGCCAGAACATTATGACGATGTAACATTAACTATTCATGACACAACAGGATGCAAAGCAGTGTTAAATATATAAAACCATAAAAGGTTGGAGGCATACATCATCCAGTTCAAATGACACGACTGTGCCTTTAAGCTTCTCAATGTAATCTGCATATAATTATTCGACTTTGAAACCACATTATCAGAGAATGATGATAGCAGCAGGCAGTGAGATGGCTCAAATCTTACATTGTTTTAACATTACAATTTCCTTTATATGAAAAAAGAAATTCGTATTGGAACAAGAAACCGAGACAGTGCAGTGGATCTTTTAAAACACAGAGGCAGATTAGAGTCATTATGCTGACAGCATTATGCAAGTCGCAGGTTATTACAAAATGTCATTATTTTCAACAGAATTTCAGGGATTTAAACTCACCATAACCATCACAATGTGTAAAATGTCAGGAGGTCTATGGTCAAATACAATAAGTCATATGCGACCCACTATAAACACACTAGAGAATACTTTTTCAGGAAAAGAAACTGATCAAAAACAAAACTGGAACATAACATTACGTATAAGACAATTATTTGTATAAGTGGTGAGTCCCATGAAACACCTAAAGTAAATATTAGGATTAGCTGGTAACATGAGACTTTGTTGTCTTTACTTCCCATAGAGTCACCACCTTCAGTTATAATGAACCATTCAGACGGCAGGCAAATCTGATATTCTTCTGACATCTGACTCACAGTACTAACTGTCCAAGCTATTACTCATGGTGTGCTTTTCCATTTTAGAAAAAAACCTACAAATACTAGACTTGGTGAAGATAGAGAGGAGGATCCACTCTTTGCTTCTGCAATAGCATCATGTAGTCATGGTGCAGTATTGCTCCTTTGCACTGGACTATATTAGCAGCAAAGGAGGTTCAACTGCAGTCACAGCTGCCAGCTAGACTCTGGATGTTGAAAAGTTGAATTTTAAATCACATTTGAAATCTAGAAGTCCAATTAAAAACAGATTTCAAAACTCCAATAAATGTAGTTTAAAACAGTTTTGCACTACTTGGTTTGCAAATGTTTTGCATTTTTATTTTCCCAAATACAAACTGATTCGATGCTCTATAAAATGCCATAATGCTAATGCAAGTGCAGCTGCAATGGTGCAAAAACTGCAATGCACAGAAATATTTTATAAATTCCTATACTGGGGTGTTGTATAGGGTGTCAGTGTATACATAATTGCATTTAGTAGGTTTTTTGGTCTGTTTTCTGATGTCTTTTCTTGCTTTCTTGCTAAACTACAAATCTCACCTCCAGCTAACTACCAACATCTGAACCAACATATTTGGGTGGATGGGCTGTTGAAGCTTTTGCCCCAACACAAACACCAGCATTTACCCTAAACTATTACTGACACCTGATGTTACTTGCCTGCAGCATAAGGTCTGACGGGCTCGGTGTTAGCTCTCTCTGTGGTAGAATGGGGCGTTGCTGCCTGCTGCCCTCGACTGGAAGCATCACGTAGACTCTGCATGTGGAGGCCCATAGTTTCCTCCGCTGCTGCAGTAGTCTTCAGGACATCAACCAGCACCTGACTAAGTTTCTCGTTGGCCTTACGCAGGACGTTTCTGAAAGCAGCAACAGTTATGTTAAAAACAATTGCAGCGAAGAAGCGTTTCTTCTTAATATCTGTAGTTTTATTGAAAAACAAAATATTAGTTGGCTAAAAGAAAGGCTTGAGGCGATTAACGACATATTTGTCACTGTTTGACAGACCACATACTAACATTGAGTGTAATTAAATTAATAATAAGAGATGTGTGTGTGTATTGGCTGAGGTGATGTACGTGTGACTAATACTACTAAATAACATTTATGGTGCTTACCATTATGGTTATAGGATGTGCAATGACTGATACTGGTACTATATCTATATATATCCAGTGTTTCCTTTAGGATTTTTTTTAGCAGTGGGGGCAGGTCTGTCATAACAACAACATTGGGCCCAATAACCTCTGAATAGTTCTACTTGTTGTTAATTTGCATTATGTCGGCAGGATAATTTAAAAGGCAACTGCGACTACATTTTTTGTACAGCCCTATTTCTGATACCGTGGTGGCAGAAATTTTGCCATAGTGGGTCGCCACTACAAAATCAACAGAGGAAACACTGTATATCTATCTATCTATCTATCTATCTATCTATCTATCTATCTATCTATCTATGCTATGTTATATTTGATATGATATTATGCAATTGGGCATTGTGCAATACAGAAGTTATTGACCACAGCATGAGTTAATGGGAAATGTGCAATCATTATCAAAATTAAGTGCAATACGAGGGGGAGGATACGTCATGGGTTCTCTTCTTCCGTTCTTCTGTGATTGTGAGGAAAGGTAGGCGGGTATGGTGTGAGGTTTATTAGATGTTCATTGAAGCATTGGATGAGATAATGTATGATTATGTTTCTGTGTAGGTTAACTGTATGTTTATTGTCGTTTATCGCCATTTCGTTTCTCTCAAATGCCCAAGATGAATTTCTCCTATAGGAGACAATAAAGGCTTATCTTATCTTAATTTGGCTTCAATCTATAGAATTATTTTTTGAATTTATGTAAAGCACCAAACAAACACGTAATGATAAAGGATCCAACTGAATATATTCGGAATATTCTTCTTCATGGAGCATCTCTGTGAATAACGTTTTACTATGAGGAATTAGCAGGAATAAAGTTTCTTTCACTACCTTTCAGTGTCCTTATCGGAGGATTCTCTATCATCTTGTGATGACAGTTTGCCTCTACCAGCCTGCGTTATTCCCGGCCCGCCGGGATCTTCCTCTTCCTCAACTTCTTCTTGGTTGTTTTCTCCCTTCTTTAATGCCTGGACGGACAGGAGAGAGAACACAGACAGCATCCCAGTCATTGCAAAGTCGCAGTTGAATAAACAGACTCCTGAAAACTCTAGACAGCGAACGACAGAGTGGCTGTATGTGTGACCATTAGTAACTGCATTCAAATAAGGCACAGCGAGGGGCACATAGACACACTGCCCCTTTTAACGAGCACACAGATACACACAAAGACACACTTTTAACTCTCTTGGAGCCGAGAAAAACACTGCTATCTTTGTGGTGCTATGGCAACAGGTGCACCTGAGGCACAGTGACTTGCAGAGGCGACAGCTCCATCTCCTGAAAGAACAGCAGAAATGCAGCTCTGCTTCTCCACTCAATTCACTCCCAGACACTGCACTGTGCAGAGACTGCCGATGAGTGAGAGTAGCACTGACTTCAGTCAAAGAATCACTTCTTCAGACAGAGAGCTCATTTTGAATGACTCTGTTTTATAGTTTCCTGAGTAACAGACAACATGCAGTGCTGTATACTCAAGAGATCAGAAAAATAAAAATGTCTCTAAGCCTAAACATGTTTTTGACAAAGAAATGGAAATTATCTTTGACTCCACAATTTCTGGCAATGCAGCACTGGATTCCACTATACTGAAATATGTTTCTTATGTTTTCCCCATCACAATTTACATTTAATTTACATATTAACATGCTAATATCTTTACTTTATATATCTGAACAGATTTAAAGTTACATGGTAACATACTATGGTATGGTATAAAAGGGTGAATTAGGTCTTTTGACCAAATAATGCTTTATGCCCTATAATATTAGCTAAAGACAACTTTATTTTTCAGTAATTTGGCATTCATTTGCATACAAACACAGAGCACTCTTGTTTTAAAATATCAAATACAAACATTTTAATTAATTCATGGTTCATAATTTATAATCTCAACTCTTAGCTTGTTTTATAAACTTGAGAACTTAAACCTACAATGTCAAAATTTAAAATCTAAAGCTGCTTTATCCTATTCTTTGGGCCAAGAGAACGTTTGAGTTTGTCCAAAAGTCTGATGCTGGAGAGGTCTTAACAAAAGACGTCTTCACAAAAGATGCTTCGGTTTTCTGTAGATCAACTCAACAATGTTTACCTTGAGAAATTCTTTACAGAAATTAGATAATTCAGGTGAATTTAGGAGAGATAACATAATAATGCATGTACAGCTCAACTGAGGCAGAGGCCTTATCTCATCATTAAAACTCATCTGAGCCAATAACAGTTAAGAACTTTTTACTTTATGATCCTTACTGAACCACCACCAAGAGTGTGTTAGAGCAACTCATCTCACAAAGAACACTGAACCTGACAGCCACTGCAATCACACAGTTAAAGCTTAATCATGCAATAAATGGTTAGTGAAAGCCTAGCAGGCCCTGGGATTAGCTCTTTAAAGCATGAGGAGTGATTTAAAAAAAAAAAAAGAAGAAATCCCAACTCAACATGAGGAAACCAGTGCATGCAGAGTAGATAAGAAAGTATATATGATCACTTAACTAAATTGTTATTCTTTGACAGTAGTAGATAAACAAATGTGCTTAAAGTGAAATCATTAAAACGGTTATGAGAGAGAATTACAAACTATTTTTTCTCATATATTGATAGTGGTTGTGTGTCATTATTAAAATAACTTTTAATTAGTCCCTTGCATTAGGAATAAGTCACAAGTTTACTGTATATAAAAGTAAAAGAATGAGGATGCTTTGCCCTATTTAAAGAGGAGAGTAAGGCTGTGTGTATGCACATATTTAAAGGTTAAGGTGAAAGAAATGCAGGTAAATGCAGGTACTGCATTTCAAATAAAATTAAAGGAGGCTAGAATAGTTGTGTGCACATCCACAAAACCTCAGTGGGATAGGTGCAGGATACCAAAAATTCAACTATAAAAATATTACTTGTTGCTGCATACATTTATACTTGTATTCTGGTTTAAACACAACAACATAAAACAGCTTTTATCACATTATTGATTGTAGTATTTTAACCAATGCACTGTGAGCAGGTAAAAAAGCAGTGAAAGCTTGCATAATCAATGATAGAGTAATCCATGCAACACCTGCATTGCGACAAAGTGCATCTGAAAATGAATGACACAGCAGTAATAAATTCTCTCAGATGAAATGAATGAAATTTGTGGCGTGGTGAAAGTAAATCAGCACATTACGTGTGACAGCTCAGTTAGTGACACTGACCTGCTCATGTCCTGATTCCGTTTTCTGCAGCTCCTCTTTTAACTTTCTGATCTCTGCGTTCCTCTCCTCCAGCTCTCTCTCCAGTCTCTCCTTCTCCACTTCCCCCAGCCAGGCACCCGAGGTGAGAGGAGCTCTGGGAGTCATCCGCTCCTCGTTCCCCATCTCCTCCACCTCCTCTTTATCTGACCAGGTCTGCATGGAGGCGCTCCTCTGGCAGGCACGCTTGTTGATTCGAGCCAGCTCAATCTGCTGTGCAAACTCCACTGACATCTGAACTATGGCCTGTCAGAACATATGGATCCAGACATATTGTGTCTTAGGACTCTATCTGATATTGAGACACAGAGATCTACAGTAGGTGTTATTAACAATGCTAGGATCAAATGCGTCAGTTTCCTCATACAGGTTTTTTCAAAGATGGATAAATTAATGTAGTGTATCTAGGGGTACAACTACTGATTATTTTCATTATTCTGCTGATTATTTTCTCGATTAATCAACTAATTGTTTGGTTTATAAAACATCAGACAAAAGTGGAAATGCACTGTCGCAGACCTCAGAGGACATCTTTTTGTGTCTTTTTTTTGTTTTGTTTGACCTGTAGTCCAAAGATATTCAGTTTACTATCACAAGAGTAAGATAAACAGCAAATATTCATTTTAGGAAGCTAGAACAAGAAATTTTTTTGATTCATCAATATTTATTCACCAACTATTAATTTCAACTTCAACTGTTTCCTTTCATAACAATTAATGCAATTGTCTTCTGTTACCAGTTTTATTGATACCAACTATACACATGAGTTGCATGTTAAAAATGCATGACTGCCTACCTTGGCAACTTCTTCCTCCACTCTCTCCCAGTGTTGTCTGTCTTCCAGCACAAGCTGCCTGGAGTCTCCAGCGCCGCTTATACCATTGAGATTCTGCTCTTTCTCTCCTCTCCTCTCTTGACGCTCCTCTGTTATCTTCTGCTGTTCCTTTTCTTCTGTGAGTCTCCTCAGCTCTCTGTTGTGCTGCTCTTTAAGAGCGGCTACTACTGGACATATTTGTCGTAGAGACTTTCCTCAGCGCCTGCAGCTGTGCTGTCAGGCCGGCAGACCTGACAGGCCAGCGCAACTCCACACCTCCCTCTGACAGTTCCTCCTCTCCCAGGTCCTGCAAAGAGTGAGAAAAGCAGAAAAAGAGGAATAAAGGGAGGGCTACAAGTTACAAAAGCAAAACTAATGTAGCAGAAAACAGCAACCGTAGTGTGTTAAAATAAAAGTTCTTCAAGGCTGGTCCTGAAATAAACAGGTCCTCTTTACTGTAGCTAAGCCCCACCCCGGCCTTAGAGCACTATTAATACACTGTTTTGTTCTCTTCACCACCCCAAGGAGGATAAAGCGATAAAGAGATGTCTTGCATTACATTACAGCTACATTTTCCCCCAACACACTACCACTCTGTCTTGTGATGAACCCATTTCTTATCTGTTTCAGTTATTTAGCTTCTTCAGGACCACTTGCCTCAAGCTTAACATTTCCAAGCCAAATGTCTTATCCAATCTCAAGTGTATTGCGCCCAGTTTTTTTTTCCGTTCTCTCCCTCTCTGATCTCTTCACAGTCAAACGAGTTGTGGAAACTTTAAGGGTTGGAGGGAGAGAAAGACAAACTAAGACACGATGGAAGTTGGAGCGAAGTGACTGAGAGATGGCTGAAATGGAGTGCAGCTCATTCACGCAAGGCAGAATCCTCCATTCATGCAGCCGCCACGACTAGAGTACGTCCGCTTGACTCATGAGCAACACGCTAAAACGGTAGGTTATGTAACGTCCAATCCTTTTAATTGTTAAGATATAGGACCGTTCATGATGCTGCTTCTGGAGCAAAGCTGGAGTATTTAGGGACGCGTTTTAGCCTAAAGGCTGCAACTGCCCCCTCTCACCCACCCTTACTGTCATCTGAACTATGGCCTGTCAGAACATATGGATCCAGACATATTGTGTCTTAGGACTCTATCTGATATTGAGACACAGAGATCTACAGTAGGTGTTATTAACAATGCTAGGATCAAATGCGTCAGTTTCCTCATACAGGGTTTTTTTCAAAGATGGATAAATTAATGTAGTGTATCTAGGGGTACAACTACTGATTATTTTCATTATTCTGCTGATTATTTTCTCGATTAATCAACTAATTGTTTGGTTTATAAAACATCAGACAAAAGTGGAAATGCACTGTCGCAGACCTCAGAGGACATCTTTTTGTGTCTTTTTTTTGTTTTGTTTGACCTGTAGTCCAAAGATATTCAGTTTACTATCACAAGAGTAAGATAAACAGCAAATATTCATTTTAGGAAGCTAGAACAAGAAATTTTTTGATTCATCAATATTTATTCACCAACTATTAATTTCAACTTCAACTGTTTCCTTTCATAACAATTAATGCAATTGTCTTCTGTTACCAGTTTTATTGATACCAACTATACACATGAGTTGCATGTTAAAAATGCATGACTGCCTACCTTGGCAACTTCTTCCTCCACTCTCTCCCAGTGTTGTCTGTCTTCCAGCACAAGCTGCCTGGAGTCTCCAGCGCCGCTTATACCATTGAGATTCTGCTCTTTCTCTCCTCTCCTCTCTTGACGCTCCTCTGTTATCTTCTGCTGTTCCTTTTCTTCTGTGAGTCTCCTCAGCTCTCTGTTGTGCTGCTCTTTAAGAGCGGCTACTTCTTGGACATATTTGTCGTAGAGAGCTTTCCTCAGCGCCTGCAGCTGTGCTGTCAGGCCGGCAGACCTGACAGGCCAGCGCAACTCCACACCTCCCTCTGACAGTTCCTCCTCTCCCAGGTCCTGCAAAGAGTGAGAAAAGCAGAAAAGAGGAATAAAGGGAGGGCTACAAGTTACAAAAGCAAAACTAATGTAGCAGAAAACAGCAACCGTAGTGTGTTAAAATAAAAGTTCTTCAAGGCTGGTCCTGAAATAAACAGGTCCTCTTTACTGTAGCTAAGCCCCACCCCGGCCTTAGAGCACTATTAATACACTGTTTTGTTCTCTTCACCACCCCAAGGAGGATAAAGCGATAAAGAGATGTCTTGCATTACATTACAGCTACATTTTCTCCCAACACACTACCACTCTGTCTTGTGATGAACCCATTTCTTATCTGTTTCAGTTATTTAGCTTCTTCAGGACCACTTGCCTCAAGCTTAACATTTCCAAGCCAAATGTCTTATCCAATCTCAAGTGTATTGCGCCCAGTTTTTTTTTTCCGTTCTCTCCCTCTCTGATCTCTTCACAGTCAAACGAGTTGTGGAAACTTTAAGGGTTGGAGGGAGAGAAAGACAAACTAAGACACGATGGAAGTTGGAGCGAAGTGACTGAGAGATGGCTGAAATGGAGTGCAGCTCATTCACGCAAGGCAGAATCCTCCATTCATGCAGCCGCCACGACTAGAGTACGTCCGCTTGACTCATGAGCAGCACGCTAAAACGGTAGGTTATGTAACGTCCAATCCTTTTAATTGTTAAGATATAGGACCGTTCATGATGCTGCTTCTGGAGCAAAGCTGGAGTATTTAGGGCACGTTTTAGCCTAAAGGCTGCAACTGCCCCCTCTCACCCACCCTTACTGTCATAGCGTCTTAATGTACACGTTTCAGCTCGTAGTAAGATGTGATGCATGTGACATGGAAGATTTAGATGAGGGTAAAAATGTACCAGCCAAACCTTTAGTTCATCTCTGTGCTCCTCCATCCTCTCACAGCTGGACTCTGGAGCACTGGACAAGCAGAAAGAGAAAAAGAGAAGTCAAATTTATTTGTTCTACAGCCTCAGATATATTTAACAATTCATTCATTTTGTTCTTGTATCCTACCTACATTCATATCAGTCAAGTAAAAAACTCAAAACTAGCTGAGCTTACATGCTTTTTGGTTGTAAGCATAAAAGTCTAAATATTTCTATGTGACAGACATTTGAACAGCCATCCAGGATAATTTAACACTATTAATAAGACAAAATTAAAACATATACATTCTGAAAGTAGAAAGACAAATTATTCCATAACTACGGTCGCAACTAATGATTTATTTCTTGATTACTGGATTAATTGTTTTGTCTATAAAATATCTAAAAAATAAAGAACTTTTTATTATAACAAATGTATTATAATTCCATAAGTCCAGGCCAGGGTGCTGTCTTCAAAATCCTTGTTTTGTCCGACGAACACTCCAAAACCCAAAAGATGTTCAGTACACTATCACATATTACAAAGAAAGGCAGCAAATCTTAAAATCTTAGAAGCTGACAGAGAATGTTTGGCTTTTTTTTTTCCATAAAAAAAATACATAAACAATGACCGGATTGTTAAAATAGTTGCAGAATAATCAATTAATTGTTTGCGCTCAAGACATAAGGAATACACTGCCCTTTAAAAAATATAGAATGATACCTGGTCCCACTGCACAAATTAATGTAAATGGACATCAATATTACATATAATGTATATACAGAGAATGTATCTGGATATATATGTGAGTGTATTCCACATTCCACTGTCTGGGAATCATTTCCCTGAACATGGCAGTTAGACACAAACAAAAGTTCATTGGTGTTGAAAACCACTGTTGTAATCATATTCACTATATCAAACAGTGGAGGGCAGCAGCATCTCAGTTTTTATAGTAACAGTAAAACACTCCCGTTTCTTTTTAGCCATGAGGAAAAGCTCACCAACAGTAATAAAGTTTGGGTTTGGAAGGTTTAAATTACCATATGTGCATAAACAACCAGTTGGTCACAAATATGAGTGGTTTCCAAATATGTTATACTTCTATTTGTAGAACTGAAGTTCTTTAGAAACCTCATATAATTCCACATTGGTGCATGCTTAAAAAGTCACATTCAATTTGTTCTCTACACAGCACATCCCTCAGGAAGTCATCTGGAATGGGTACTTTTATAGATAAGTGGGCTAACAAAAGGCATGAATAATGCTTTAATTAACCTAGTGAATATATTTTTTTTTTTTAAAGATTATTTTGGGGGCTTTTTTCCCCCTTTATGTCAGAGTGACAGTGGATAGACAGGAAAGGTGGGAGAGAGATGGGGGATGACACGCAGCAAAAGGGCCGCAGGTCCGGAACCCGGGCCGCTGCAAAGGCCTTAGCCTACATGGGGTGCACGCTCTTACTGGGTGAGTTAGTGAATATTTCATTAGTTAAGGCATTGAGGCTTTGTTGTCAACAGAAGTGGGTCAGGTAGCTTTACCATGCTACACAGGATATGCAGACCAGCTGCAAGTAAAAGATCATGTAGCTCAGTCTGCTTCTATCACATGCACTGGATCGATCGATCAATCAATCAATCAATCAAGTGAAAAGCAACTACAAACATGAGTGATGAGTATGGGGGGAGGCTGTATGAATCCAGTAATAGTGCTCCTTAAATGCTACCAACCACAACTGATTACATAACATTTGCAGTCACATTGGCAATTCTTTTTAACCACCCAAGTTTAATTTACTGGATCAACATTCGGTTTCTTTTGTATAAATATATGCCCTTATCATTATCTATGTCAAGGAGAGTTTGCTGTACATTTTGATTGCCTTAGTCTGAATACATAAGAATATATTCCGTATGTGGAAACATTAAAATCATTGTGTTTTCAAAGTGTCATCACCTGTAGTGGGTCTGAGTGCCTGTGACCTCCTGCAGGCGCTGATGCAACATGAAGAGCTCGATGGCGTATCGCTCCTCACTCTCAGTGGCCTGCTGCTGGTAGTGAGCTCGGAGATGCTCCATCTCTTGCCTGTGACTCTCCTCCAGCTGGAGCTGCTTCTCTTGCTCTTCAGCCTTCAGCCTCTGTAATTCCTTGGTAAGGAAGGTAGATGGTGCATCAGCCCGCTCCTCCAGATCTGACCCATAGAGAGGGGAAATGTGAAATTCAATATAATAATAATAGTAATAATTTATACTTTATTAATCCCGCAAAGGAAATTACAATGTTTTCACTCTGTTGTTAAAATACACATTACACAAAGGCCTGAAATACACACACGCTCAGTACCTATACATGCACTAATAGAGAGATGGGGAGAGTGAGGGGGCTGCAGCTGTCAATGTGCAGCTGTCAATGGACAGGCGCGCCGAGCAGTAGGGGGTTTGGTGCCTTGCTCAAGAGCACCATGGCAGTGCCCAGGAGGTAAACTGGCACCTCTCCAGCTACCAGTCCACCACCATACTTTGGTCCATATAGGGACTTGAACTAAATGGGTCACTGCAGTAAAAAATAACATGATCTAGTAATTACTGAATAAACAAATAACACAAAAAAAAAAATTTGTGCACCTCTTTTGAAAGATTATGAGGTTAGCATTTGTTTACAGTCTACAGATATACATTTTAACACTATATTTTATATATATATACATATATATATATATATATATATATATATATATATATACATCTATATATATATATATATATATATATATATATATATATATATATATATATTAGCGCTGTCAGCATTAACGCTTTCATTTTTTTTTAAATCGCATGCCGGCATTTATTAATTTATTTTACACTTCACTCGGCTTCGCGCCATGCCTAACAGGCTACTATTTTGACCCTTTGCTGCACCGTTACTTCTCATCAAGCTGCCATACTTCCTCGTAACACATCCTGCTGCTGCAGGCTGCAAACATAATGGAGAAAGACAGCAGCAACACAATCTGAATGGCGCTTATTATTATTATTATTTTCCAAAACTCCCGGACGGCTCGTAGACAAGTCGAAAGCCATATGCACACTGTGTAAAGCCGAATTAAAATATCACCGAAGCACGTCAAGCTTAAGCTACCACCTACTAGCTAATTAACGTGACTCTGGTTGATGCTACCCACTAGCATGCTACCCATTCAGGCAAAGCACTATTTTGGAGAGTGCTACTTGCCTACTTGTGGATGAAACCAAATCCCAAAAAAATTACTACAGCTCTTGCGAAATGGGTGGCAACTAACTGCAGACCTGTCAGCATCGTAGAGGACTCGGGTCTTAAAGACGTACTACGGTTGGCCTGTTCTGACCCGTCTCATTGCCGTCGAGGGGGACAGTAGTTTCACGCATACACAGCCTGTAAGACACGGAGAAAGCAGCCCAACTGGAACTGCTGCAAAGTACAAACGCTGTCTCATTAACCGGTGATCACTGGACGTCAGTGAGTAATCAAAATTATTTAGAAGTTACTAAACACTATATTGACTCTGGTAAGGATAGGGATTTTTAGTTAGGTACTTGGAGGAATTGTGCAATAATGACAGATTCACACATTTTTCTTTTGTTTACAGTAAATAAATACTAAACAAATACAAATCTTAAAGTCAAGTTCATAAATCAACTTTCTTTGCATTCATTTGATTCCCAGTCAAGATACACTGGTAAGAATTGCTTTCCATTGTTAATATGTACTTAAAAACAGTTCTGAAATGCAAAATAGAATTTTAATCACAAATGATAAATATGCGATTAACTATAGAAATTCAGCGATTAAAAAAAATTAATCGTTTGACAGCCCTAATATATATATGTGTGTGTGTGTGTGTGTGTGTGTGTGTGTGTGTGCAACATTTTTACCACTGTCGGTTCACATTAATATATTTACAGAGTAGAGTTTGGATAATTGCCAGCTCGATTGACACATGTATAAAAAAAATCAAGGCAGGGGAGTGTTGCTGTATGATTTCTGTTTGCTGTTGACCACAGATGTAAAGATGCACTACAGAAACCACACACCTGCAAAAGCACAAAGTGAGGGGCACATATTTGACCTAAACCTAAAATATTGAGGGATACAGAGAACAGAAATAATACTTCAGAATATTTCATACTTTGTCTTTTCTTATCTTATTACACACCTCTGTTTTGACTCAGTGAGCTGACATAAGGGCTTAACGTTTCTTCTTTCCTCAAATTTTTCATTCAAGAGGATAACTCCATATTTACCTTTGCTTGTAGAAGGGTTTGAGCTGGAAACTTGCACACGCAGGTCAGAGATCTCCTTCTCACTGCTGCTCTTCAGGTCATCATATGCCAGCTGCAGCTCCCTCATCTAGGAGACCAACAGAGGTGTTAGTGTGTTTCTGAAAGCGTTATCCTCTCTTTTCCTCATACTACATACTAATACACAACATGTAAGCAACTGTAAAACAATCTACTTACTTACCTGTTTTATACCAATAGGAAATGATATAGTACAATAAATGCATCAATGCATGAAAATCAAACTGCTACTATTAAATCTCACTGCCAATTAAACTTCATAAACAGACAGCAAAGTGTTTTCTTAAGTTTAAGTTAACAGTAATTGTTTTTGATGTTCAAAAGTTGTTTTAGTACAATCCAAAATTTTTTTAGTTTTTTTCCAGCTGTGAGCAGCTCCTTCAATGCATTGTGGGAAAATACAGCGTTTAAGAAATCGAGCGTTCCATGTAGTATGAAATTGGGATGCAGCTTATGTCTGCAGATTTGTACGTTTTTACCTTGGTCCCATCAGCCCTCAGCAGAGTCTGGAGCTGTGACAGTCGATAATGTTCCTGCTCAATCCTCTCTCTCACCTGCTGAAGATCTATGTAGAGCTCTACATAAGAGGAAGCAATTCGGTTTTTTTAGGTTAGGTTAAATGTTAAGGATTTAAATGGAGAAATTGGATGATTTTGTTTCCGTATAGTTTGAATAAACAAAGTTAGATATTTAATGCATATTATTTAAAAGCCCTTTTGTAAAGTGAATTTAATACTGGCCACAATGCTACTTATACTGGAAATTTGTGTTCATGTATCTTTAATACTTGTATACTGTAATTCAAGGGACAAATTACCTCTGGCCTCCAGTACGATGGAGGTGGATTCACTAGTTTCTGGTCTGTCCACTGAAGGGGGAGGCCCACCTTCTGCAGCAGCACTCTCCAAAAACTCTTCACCAAACATCTTTTGAAAACACTGAGCACAGAACAAAACAGGGAAGGTTAACTGCTATAGTAACCAGTAGCAACACATTAATAAAATGTGTTCAGAAAACTTCACACATTACAACTATTTGTCTTCCGTAATTACCTGAATGATCTCACTGCATTCTTCTGACACAGCTTGTAACATGTCGTGATATTTGAAGATTTTTGGCTCATCTGAAAAAAAAAAAAAAAAAATTGGAAATTTGGAATATAACTGAACAATTCAAATGTTTAATACGTTTCACACAGACTCTGGCAACCAACAGAGTACAAAAACAATGCTTGATACGTCAGTCATCTGTGTTGATCCATCATGAATGATAAATCAAAAGCTTTGCCACAAACACAAATGCACACAAAGGCAACTGTCTACACATCTGCTCACCGTGATCTTTCCGGTTCTGCAGTTTCAGCTCCAGAGTGTGTGTGCGAGCGTCCGAATCCTCCTGCAGCAGCTCGAGCTGGGCGGCGTGGATCTGAGACAGGCTGATGCGCTGGGCCTCCATGTGCAGCCTGCACTCACCCTAACCGCAGAAAGAAACATCATCACATTAACATAGTTGGAATAAACCACATGGGAACACATTTTTTTCCATTATATATATATGTTACATAATTTGATTTTATTATGGAGTGTTTGTCTTCATATTCCTTAAAATGTTCAACGACATAAAAGTTGTAAAAAGCATAAGATACATATTAACTATAATTTATCAAAGATAAATTATGCAACATGCTACATCAATTTGCTAATCAGAGGAGATATATGAATAAATAACACTATTCCACCAATCCTATTTCAACGACAGAGCAGTAGCACAAGCCATCTGTGTTCAGGATGAGAGGTCAGCTATTATTACTTCTGTAACAGAGAACAAAAGGCCAACAGTGAGGCCACTTTCTCTAGTTATTATGCATTAGCACACATTTGTTAGGGTTACATAATTATAGAATTGTGATTATGTTACCTCTGATGTCAGATGTTTTTTAAAGTGCACTCTACATTTAAATTAGGCCGTACTTAAAACGCTTTGTTATGATACAATCTCCCCATCATCTGTCTGCAGTGTGGAGAGTCCTTTCAAAACTGCAACCGCTCAGATGTTGCTGCTTAAAACATGATGTTTAGTGCTTAACAAACAGACGGCAGCTGTGTTATGATGAGCCACTGCTACTCACACATCAACAAGAAAAACAGAATCACTTATATGATGAAAATGTTTAAGTTTACTAAGAAACATAACCCCTACTAAAGAGAGAATTATTAAAACCTGTAAAATTCATGCTACATTTACTGCAAGAACCCCCTCGTACAAACACATTTGTTTTTAACTGGCACAAACTTTTTCTACAGCGGCAAAACACTTGCTTGACTTAATTATAGTGCCCTTAATCTGGAGTTTATATACTGTATGTTACTAAAATAAACTTAAACAAATTATATTAATAAATGAACTTGATGCAAAAGTAATATTGTGTTCACTATGTAAAATTACAGAGATTTGGTTTTTTAATAGGTTTAACTGGCATATTTTGGCCCAGCTATATAGTTGCTTTTTACTTTGTAGGTTCTTATTATTCTGGCATAACATGTCTGTCAATGAAACGTGAATTTAAAACAAGTTTGTGCTGTTAAGAGTTTGTTGAATCCAATTTTAGTAAACCTCACAAACAAAGTAAGAGATATTTAGGATAACAATACAAAAAATGTTCTTGCATGAAGCCCATTGTATTTGCGCTCTATGAGCACCTATTTATTGACCTTTACATCACACTGTATGATATATCAAAGTGACACTGAAAAGCAAAGGGCAGGATGTGAGCTTAAGTGACATTTACATGCTCAGTAGTCTCTCCCTCTTCCTCTGCTCCCTGATATACGGCAGACTCCGTGTGGTGGCCCGTCCCATGTCCTCTCACCTAAATAAGCAAGCGGGGAAAAAAAATAAATTGTACTTACTGTCTTACATATCCCAGTATAAATCCAGACAAATAAGACATTGATCGACATAAAGACACAATGCACCATTATGGATCATTTCCTGAGAGGGAGCAGAAAGTGCCTGTATAGTAAGTGCAGAAATCATTTTATTATTTGAATGATCAACAACAATTTACAACAAAAGGATTCTGAACATCATCTGTTTGCCTTCATTTAAATTTAGTTTCACCCATGAGGAGTGTTGTTTACTAAGCTCTTGAAGCAGCTTCATAAGAAGCTGATCCATGTGTGTTTGACTATACACAGTATCTCATTAAAAAAAAACAAAAAAACACCCGCTTTAAGTTCTGTTGTTGATTGTACAAATGTAAAAGGACCTACACGAAACATATATTCAGAAGAATTAATAATACATTTTTCCCCCATGTCATTAAAATCAGAGGCATATTTTACAACTATTTTTTAAAGACAAAGACATTAAATGTCTTTCTGGGCCTGTATGTAGTGTTCCAACCCAGGAGGTGACAAAAACAATATGAAACATGGATATGAAATGAGCGAAGGACAGTGTACACAATTTTTTCCTGGTGTAATTGAGACAGCTTGAAGTGACACAGACACATAAGTGACTGGGGTAAAATGGCTTCTCACCTCAAACCCTTCACTCTCTGCAGGATGGAAAAAAAACTAGAATGTACACATTTCTACACAATGGCAATGATACAAAGCAATCAGAAGACTGTGGGTGACTGTTTCTTTTTGTGGTTGTTGTTTTCAGCCCTTTTCACAAACCAACGTCAAATTCAGTTTGAGGACAAGCCGCATCAAATGAAATCAGATTATAAATATTGTATAGTGTTCCTTTAAAAGTAGAAATGAGCAGAATATCGACGGAGTCTTGACAATTCACCGTTATGTGCAGGATGTACTGTGTGTGCATTTTCTCTTCTGTGGTATTCTTCCCACAGTAAAGGAATGAATGTCGCAGAATGGTCTGCACACAACTTAAAAACATATGGCTATCTTTTTACAAAACAGTACGACTACGCAGCTCAGTGCTTCCTTGGAGAGCAAGGCTGCAGACACAGACAATTTGCAATCATGGCCGAGAAAACATGTCAGTGCTGAAATGCCTCAGTCATACTCTGTTCAATACAAAATCTCCATCTGGCTATGGATGCAATATGCACATTTTTGATGAACCCAATAACAATGTCAAACATCACAGCATTAATTGGGAGTGTGATATATCTGAAGCATGTGCTTTCAACTACACTTTCTTTTGTCGTGCACGTTTTTGAAAACCCTTTAATCACTCAATGAAACATGTAATTTAATCAGAGCTAAAAAGGAAGAGAGAAAGGCAGCGACTGGAGAGCAGTGCAGTACATGCATGTGAGTGCCTACCTGTTTGTTGATGTAGTCTTTGCCTCCGTCTCCCGAGTACCCATCAGTGGAGTCCTCCTTACCGGCCCTCTCTTGTGAACATGACATAACCTGGCTCTCCATCTGAGGCTGCATCTCCTGCTCTGCAGCACTTGTTGCTCTCACTTCCTCCCCCACTGCCTCCTCTTCCTCCTCCCTTTGTTTTTCTTCTCTGCAGTCTGAAAGAGCGGTGCCCAGTTTGCGCTCCTGCTTGGACCTCTGCCGTCTCTTGCGCCTGCTTGACCCTGAGGCTGTGGGCTTGTGCAGGGAGGATCTTTCTTCAACAGGTCCCTCCCCCGAGGATTGGACTGCCGCTGGAGATGGAGTCTGTGAAAGCCTCTGGAGCTCCAGGGTTTGCCGAAAGCTGTCTCTCTCCGATTCAGCTGCCTGCAAGAAGGACTGAAGAGTCTTTATCTCCTCTTGCAAAGATTGAATCTGAAGGTGATGATCCTCAAAAGAACAAACTGGCTCAACGGCTTGTTCTTCTTGCTGGAGCTTAGCTTTTCTCTGGCCACCATGCTCCCTGGTCTGCTTTCTCATAATCTCTTGCTTCTTTTCCAGTTCTTTCCCTAGGCTTTCATTTTGTGCGATGACCTTCACATTTACTTGTCTCACTTTCGTCAGCTCTTCTTCCAGCTGCCCCACTTTGCTCTCTGTTAACATCAGTTGCTCTGTAACTTCGGAAAGCCTCCCAGCCAGGCTTTCCTTCTCACTCAAAGTAACATTAAGCTTCTCCATTAGCTCAGTCGTATCTTTTTCTATCACAGTGTTTTCCCATCTATCTGTATTTGTGTCCTCCAATTTGATATCTCTGCTGCTCTCCTTCAGCTCCCGAATCTGTGACTGAAGGCTGGTGATTTTTGCCTCAAACTCAAGTGTCTCCTTCAGGGTTTTCTCTTCTAACTGTGTCTTCGCCTCAATAAGACATGTGTACTCCTCCTTCAGCTCGTGATAGTTTACCTCGAAATTCTTCTCAGCAAAAGAGAAAGTAGTCCTCTGCTTTTCAATTTCCTCATGAAGCTTAACTACTTGTTGCTGCATTTGATTGTTCTCTGCTGTGAGTGTCTCAATTTTCTGAATTTTGGAGTCCAACTCTTCTTTCAAAGTGTTACTAGATTCTATCAATGTCCCTTTTTCCAATTCCTGCTCCTTCCATTTGTTTTCCCAACATTGTTCTTTCTCTTTTGTCTGGTTTTCAAGCACCTCTGTCTTTTTTAGTAATGACTGAATATTGTTTTCCATTCGAACTCTTTCTTCTCCTCCCTTTCTCAGTTCCTCTAGCTCTACCTGAAGCTCTTGAAGCTGTTGGACAAGCTCATCTGCTTTGGAGCTTTGCAAAGCAAGATTTAGGTCTTCCTTTAGTCCAAGAATTTGGTGAAAAAGCTCATCTCGCTCTGTGGCAAAACTTGCCTTCTCTCTTTGTAACAAATGCAGCTCTTCTTCATAACCAATGCGCAGCTCATCCAGCGCTTTCTCGTGTTTGATAGCAGCTTCATTGAGAAGGTTTTCTGTGTGCCGGAAGCTCTCCCTTTGTAATTCCTCCCTAAGAAGGGTTAGCTCTTCCTCATGGCTAAACAGAAGCTGAGTCCTTAGTCGTTCCAGCTCTGCTTCCTGTGACTCCGCCATGCGGTCAAGCACAGCATCTTTCTCCCTCTCCAGCATCTCCAACTTGATCTTGTAATTGGTTATTTCTGAATCATGTTTTATTTCTACTTCCTGTGCCGCTTCCTGAGCAGCAGCCAGCTCGCTCTTCAGATTGTCAATTGTCTCCTGGAGGCGCTGCAGTTCCCCTTTTCGGCTTTCCTGAGAGATGAGACTGTGGGAGACCTGCTCCACTTTTTCTTTAGCAGAACGGAGATCTTTGAAGAGATCCTCAACCTTGGCCTGCAGGTTGAACTTCTCTTGGTTGACTTGGCTAAGCTCACGCCTGGTTTTGTCGTGCATTGCTTGGGATTGCTCTAATGTCTCTTGAAGCTCCCTAATCTTATCATTGAGTGTGTCCACCTCAACACTAAAAGTGGAGCTTAGAGACAGTTGTTGTGCTTTTAGAAGCTCAAGCTCAGTGCGATGTTGCTCGGTCATTTGCTCCACTTTAGCTGCGTGCTGCAAATTAACCTCATGCTTCATCTGGACTATTTGCTTGCCGTACATCTCATCCAGATTGGCCCTGAGAAGTTCGAGCTTCCTCACAGTCTCTTCCTGCATTTGTTGGATGGTGTCACTCTCAGACAGGCTGCCCTGGTGGTAACGCTTTTGCAGGTCCTCTACTGTGCCCATGAGCTGCATAATTTCATTAGATGACATTCGCTCTTTCTGTCTGGAGGTTGCAAGTTCCCCCTTACAGCTTTCTAACTCCACTCGCTCTCTCTCCAATTCTAATTTACAACTCTCTATTTCGCTTTTACAGCTTTCTAAGTCAGACTTACTGCTCTCCAACTCATCCATGCATCTTTCAAGCTCCGACTCTTTTGCAGCCATTCGCTGTTGGAGGTCACTCAGGCTTTTTTCAGAGGACTCCAGCTCATCCTCGAGCTGAGTAAGAGCGCAGTCGCGTTCTGAAAGGACTCGCTCTTGCTCTGCTATAATCAGGTCTTTCTCATCGGATGGGTCTATAATATTTTCATCAGTAGTCCGTCCTACATGAGTAAGTTCCTCTCTGAGCAGGGATAATGACAGCTCATGTTCTGTTATTATTGCAGTTTGCTCTGAAATTAACAGATTTTTCTCTTTCAGTTTTTGTGCAAAAGACTCCTCCGCCATCCTTAACTCCGTCAGGGACTGCTTCTGACTCAAAATAACTTTTTCTTGTTCTGCAATTAGCAGGTCCTTTTCGTTTATCCTTTGTGTGAATGATTCTTCTGATCTTCTCCCTGACTAAAAAGAAAAACAATTATTAGAAATGCAACATTAAGCACATATTGTGCAACCGCTTACATTTAACAGATTATGTCTAAAAGATGTCTGCAGGATCACACTAGGCAACTTCTTACCATCTCCATCTCACTGAGCTTGTGCTGGAGCTCCTCCAGCTGCGGTTGGTACTGCATGAGCTGCTGCCTGGCCTGCAGAAGATCAGCTGCTGTGCTGCTGTGGCTGGTGTTCCTCAGCGTCTCACCCGCCTGCAGCTGTGATTATTCCATACACAAATTCATTTCTAATTGAATACATGGATAGCAAGTACTAGAACAAAACAATAATAGTGTAATGACCTGTAGTGGCTAGAAAGTGTAGGATAGAATAGCTAATATAAGATAGTAGTTCAGACTTAAGTTAAAACTTGAGTTCCCACCTGCTGGAACTGAATATGTAGTTTTTGGCTTTGCTCTGTCAGTTCCAGGAATTCTTTCATGATCTCGTCTTTCTCTTCACGAGCCTGCTGAAGGTTAGCTGTGAGCTGGGTGATGATGCAATCTCGCTGCTTCAGAGCAGCCTCAAAGTCCTGCAGCTAGAAAAGTAAAATCCAATTATGTAAAACCACCTTATAGACAGCATTAGTGAGACAGAGCAGAGAAGAAAAGGGATATTGACAGAGCTCAAACACAGCATTAAAATAAACGTACTTGTAGGGGTGAACTTAGTTGTTATTAAGAAGCAAGGCATGTGCTGATTGTTAAGGCTACAGAGCATTGTGATGGCGGAATGAACAAGTTCTGTCCTTCAAAACAGTCATTTAGAGCTACAGGATGACACATGATTTGAAATGGATAACAGGTGGTAATATAACCATGTATTATTTAAAACCGAATGGAAGATGCATTCATGTGTAAATAGGTTAGCCATCCCTGAGCAAAAATAATATGCACATTCACACTCATGACACCATCCTAAAAATAATTCAAATTAAACCCCTTTCAAAGTTTTTATTAGAATGGTAAAATAATGTGGTATTCGGAAAAGTTTAAATCATCTCCACCTTGTGTATTTTCTAAATGCACTGGCAGAAGTTTAGCCTTAATGTACAGCAGAAGAAGAAGAAGAAGTATGACCTATAATAAAGTAATCAAACATTTACCTGCTGCACTCCCTCTGTGCCAAAGGCGGCCCTGATTTCTTCAAGCTCTCGACTTAGCTCCTCCACTGCCTGGGTCTTGGTGGCGAGTGCATCCTCCATCGTACCTCCCTTTGTCACCTGTTGCAGGGGCTCCCCCTCCTCCTGAACAGGAAAATCCGCAGTTTTTACAGGGTTTGCGGAAAAGCCATCAAGATGAGGTTTCAAGAATGAGCTTAGCAATTTGTCACCGTAGAGCAACAGCAGTTAGTTACAAAAGCCGGGAGCCACGTGAAGAAATATGTAGTAAATGTGTTAATGTTATCAAGTCTTTTTTGTCCTTGCTGGATCTTCCTTAAAAACTAAGGATTGCTGTGGCCAAAACCAGCTTTACAGATACTGGTCAAAATGCGACACCAATAACCCAAAGCAGTTTAGGAAAACTACGTTAGTTTTATAAGTGGGAGTTATTAAAGCCTGCAAGATAATTCAAGTATGCTAAATACCTAAAATACTCTCAAAGAAAATAAGATTTTGTAGGTCTAGCAAAGTGAAAGGTGTTGTAGGTAGGACTGCGAAGATCCAGGACTCCCCCCCTTTCTGCTAAAGCCCAAAACAGTCTGCTAAGCCCCTCCCCCCACAAGGGAGAATGAATGTGTGTGCATGAGCAGTGATTGACACGCAGTTAGACACCCCCCCTGGCCCTGATTGGTGAATCTGAACAGGGAGCTGTGGATTTTTGCAAATCGCAATACAGGCTGGAGGTGGGGCCAGAGGAGCCAGATTTTTTTTTAAATGACCTGCCCAGCTCTAGATGCAAACATTTTATTTATTTTTTTTGTTGCAAGATAATTAGGAATACAATTTTCAGTTGTAGAACACTGTTCAAATATTGCTGTAATTCTGTCCCTTAGATTCCCTTCTACTACTATTAGACCCAGAAAAAGTATCTGATCCATCTCAATGCCCAAAATCTGCAAAATTCATGAAACTTGAAAAGGGAACAGAAATGCTTTCGTAACACTGTTATTACACTCTTACTTTAAAAGTTACGAACATTTGCAATGCGGCTGAATCCCACACAAAGGAAGAACATCTATTTCATTTATATAATTTGGAAAATGGCTAATTTAAAAGTTATCATAGCACTTTTATATTATAATAATAGTTCAGTCTACAGATTAGTTCTGACTAAGTCAATGCACCCATACTCTCTTCACATCTCACTGTATTCTTCCAGCAGTCAGCATGGCACTTTGCTCCCCATCTATCCAAACTGTATTGATCAGCACCTCTCTGGATTCTGTCTCCTCTGTTCCTAAAATCACCTCAGTGCAACTAAAGAGAGCAGCTCTTTGTGTGACACCCCCTGTCCTCTATCCTCTTCACAGTCCTCTCCCTTCTTTTCCATCATTCACCTGATTCTCTTTGAGCTTTCACAGCTAATTTACACTTCTAAAATGTCACGAAGCCCTGTTCGATCCTAAACTCCTCAGCCATTTGTTCTTTCAAAATTGTCATTCATAATATAATGACAAACACAGTACAGCTTCAAATACCCAACACGTCTGTAGGTACATAGTCAAGTGAGTGCAGCATAAAACAGGCTTAGTTAGTAGGTTACAGGAAATTTTCCAGAGGACTAACGTATAGACAAACAGGCAGCCAGAGGGTTAGCTAGCAAAAACAGAGTCAAAAGAGCTGCTTTATCAGATTACTGTACCCAAATAAAATCCTTCGAAGGCATCCTTAGGTTCTCTGTCATTTCATCATGGCACCCATTTACCTGTCAGTGAAGCATTAAGATTTGGGAGTTGTGACGGAAAAGTAATTTCAGAAGTCATTATTGGATAGATTTGTACTGCTAAAGTCTGACGATTTATGTTCTTGACAAACATATTGCAATGTTAATATATATATATATAATTGAGTTTTCTTATTCAGTTTAAATTTTTTTAGTAGTGTAGTAGTAACGGCATAGCATAACAGCAGAAACAGCAGAAAATCAGCAAGAAGAGTTTGTAGAACTTTTGATGATAGGGGTTTTTAATAGTGCCATTGTTACAAGCATGATTGTTTGTCTTTTATTTGACTAATAATAACTTTATTTACTCAGCGTCTTTTATATACAACATATACAAAAAATACAATAACAAATACACAAAAAGCTCAAAGTGCATTAGGCCCTACTCGGAGATGCTTTAATGTGCAAGTTGCATTGGTCTAAACGTGGCATTGTGAAAAACATTTGGAGTTACCATAAAATCAAAAGGGAGAAAAGATAGATATTTTCAGAAGGGTCATCTCACCTCTGTGGAATAATCTTCAGCAGTAGTGGACACTTCACTTTCCGGCTGCAATAGAGAAGATCAGGAGAATTTCATTAATACTGAATGTAGAAAACATTTAGGATATATGAGCCAAGTAAAATAAGGGATTTCAATGATAACACAAGACTACTTAATATAGTCATTACAGTTCCAGAAGTCTTCCGTTCTTTGATCCAACATAAAATGCACGTGATAAAATGTTCAATCATAACAATTTAAAACAATGCCTGCCTTATGTCCTATTTCAGTAGGCAATCAGCATTACAATATGGGCCTAACCTACTTCTGTCACACAGCTACTTTATTACTCCGACAGAGTAATGACGGCCATTATTTAAGTCTATTTTCAGGTCATGAATTGAAACTGTATGGGACCCAGAACAGGAGAGAAATTACAGGTTTGTCTTCGATTGATTGCAGAACTGGAACATCAATTCAAACTGAACAGCAACGGCCACAAAGAAGAATATTGGCCAAGTGACATGAACGTTTTATTACAACCTTTGTTGATGAGAGAGCTTGATGCAAAGTTTACTTGCAGCTGCTGATGTCTAATGAATCAACATTCTTGTATTTGCAATTACTTATACTGTGAAAGACTTGAGTTGTTGTGTTTCCACAGCAACCAGTTCCTGCTCCCAAAAAGCTGTGCCACTAGAAAATCTCTGAAGAGAATCAAACTCCATGACCAATAGAACTGGGATGACAACAACTGTTGTGAAAAAAAAATGGGGGGAAAAAAATCATAGGGGAGAACAAATAATTTAACTTTAAACGGTTACATCATTCATCTACATAAATCATTCATAGTTACCGCGCTGTATATGGCTCAGTCTCTTAAAAATGTACAAGTTTCATTTGTTAGGGATACATAACAGCTCCCATCCATGCAGCAGAAAAATACCACATGTCCTACAGCCTTCTGTAGCAGAGAGGATTGTGGGTCGCTCCCAAGGTAAAAGACTCGCTTTGCAACAAAACATTCAATCAACC